>NC_088214.1:35622320-35679820 GCF_036934945.1 Oncorhynchus masou masou | reverse complement strand
GGGATATCATTGTTTAGTTTGTTTGTCATTCAAAGGCTGAGCTACAACCTTCTAAAGCCGAGGAGACAAAACATTTACTTTGCTTGGGAAGTAATCTAATTCTGTCACTATCCATTGATTAAGCTATTCACTTTCTGTACAATAGAAGATGTTTAAACTCAGACAGCTTTTAGGGAAACACTTGTGACCTTCTCTCGTCGGGTTTAGCAAAGGAAGAAGAGTAGCCAGCAGTTAAAGCTGACATTTTTCTACTTCGGTAGGTCAACTCTGTCTGGGGTGGAAAGGTAGGTCAACTCTGTCTGGGGTGGAAAGGTAGGTCAACTCTGTCTGGGGTGGAAAGGTAGGCCTACTCTGTCTGGGGTGGAAAGGTAGGTCAACTCTGTCTGGGGTGGAAAGGTAGGCCTACTCTGTCTGGGGTGGAAAGGTAGGCTTACTCTGTCTGGGGTGGAAAGGTAGGCCTACTCTGTCTGGGGTGGAAAGGTAGGTCAACTCTGTCTGGGGTGGAAAGGTAGGTCAACTCTGTCTGGGGTGGAAAGGTAGGCCAACTTTGTCTGGGGTGGAAAGGTAGGCCAACTCTGTCTGGGGTGGAAAGGTAGGTCAACTCTGTCTGGGGTGGAAAGGTAGGTCAACTCTGTCTGGGGTGGAAAGGTAGGTCAACTCTGTCTGGGGTGGAAAGGTAGGTCAACTCTGTCTGGGGTGGAAAGGTAGGTCAACTCTGTCTGGGGTGGAAAGGTAGACCTACTCTGTCTGGGGTGGAAAGGTAGGCCTACTCTGTCTGGGGTGGAAAGGTAGGCCTACTCTGTCTGGGGTGGAAAGGTAGGTCAACTCTCTCTGGGGTGGAAAGGTAGGTCAACTCTCTCTGGGGTGGAAAGGTAGGTCAACTCTGTCTGAGGTGGAAAGGTAGGTCAACTCTGTCTGGGGTGGAAAGGTAGGTCAACTCTGTCTGGGGTGGAAAGGTAGGTCAACTCTGTCTGGGGTGGAAAGGTAGACCTACTCTGTCTGGGGTGGAAAGGTAGGCCTACTCTGTCTGGGGTGGAAAGGTAGGCCTAGTCTGTCTGGGGTGGAAAGGTAGGCCTACTCTGTCTGGGGTGGAAAGGTAGGCCTACTCTGTCAGGGGTGGAAAGGTAGGCCTACTCTGTCTGGGGTGGAAAGGTAGGCCAACTCTGTCTGGGGTGGAAAGGTAGGCCAACTCTGTCTGGGGTGGAAAGGTAGGCCAACTCTGTCTGGGGTGGAAAGGTAGGCCTAGTCTGTCTGGGGTGGAAAGGTAGGCCTACTCTGTCTGGGGTGGAAAGGTAGGCCTACTCTGTCAGGGGTGGAAAGGTAGGCCTACTCTGTCTGGGGTGGAAAGGTAGGTCAACTCTGTCTGGGGTGGAAAGGTAGGCCAACTCTGTCTGGGGTGGAAAGGTAGGCCTAGTCTGTCTGGGGTGGAAAGGTAGGCCTACTCTGTCTGGGGTGGAAAGGTAGGCCTACTCTGTCAGGGGTGGAAAGGTAGGCCTACTCTGTCTGGGGTGGAAAGGTAGGCCTACTCTGTCAGGGGTGGAAAGGTAGGCCTACTCTGTCTGGGGTGGAAAGGTAGGCCTACTCTGTCTGGGGTGGAAAGGTAGGCCTAGTCTGTCTGGGGTGGAAAGTTAGGCCTACTCTGTCTGGGGTGGAAAGGTAGGCTTACTCTGTCTGGGGTGGAAAGGTAGGCCTACTCTGTCTGGGGTGGAAAGGTAGGCTTACTCTGTCTGGGGTGGAAAGGTAGGCCTACTCTGTCTGGGGTGGAAAGGTAGGCCTACTCTGTCAGGGGTGGAAAGGTAGGCCTACTCTGTCTGGGGTGGAAAGGTAGGTCCTACTCTGTCTGGGGTGGAAAGGTAGGCCTAGTCTGTCTGGGGTGGAAAGTTAGGCCAACTCTGTCTGGGGTGGAAAGGTAGGCCAACTCTGTCTGGGGTGGAAAGGTAGGCTTACTCTGTCTGGGGTGGAAAGGTAGGCCTACTCTGTCTGGGGTGGAAAGGTAGGCCTACTCTGTCTGGGGTGGAAAGGTAGGCCTACTCTGTCTGGGGTGGAAAGGTAGGCCTAGTCTGTCTGGGGTGGAAAGTTAGGCCAACTCTGTCTGGGGTGGAAAGGTAGGCCAACTCTGTCTGGGGTGGAAAGGTAGGCTTACTCTGTCTGGGGTGGAAAGGTAGGCTTACTCTGTCTGGGGTGGAAAGGTAGGCTTACTCTGTCTGGGGTGGAAAGGTAGGCTTACTCTGTCTGGGGTGGAAAGGTAGGCTTACTCTGTCTGGGGTGGAAAGGTAGGCTTACACTGTCTGGGGTGGAAAGGTAGGCTTACTCTGTCTGGGTTGGAAAGGTAGGCCTACTCTGTCTGGGGTGGAAAGGTAGGCTTACTCTGTCTGGGGTGGAAAGGTAGGCTTACTCTGTCTGGGGTGGAAAGGTAGACCTACTCTGTCTGGGGTGGAAAGGTAGGCTTACTCTGTCTGGGGTGGAAAGGTAGGCTTACTCTGTCTGGGGTGGAAAGGTAGGCCTAGTCTGTCTGGGGTGGAAAGTTAGGCCAACTCTGTCTGGGGTGGAAAGGTAGGCCAACTCTGTCTGGGGTGGAAAGGTAGGCTTACTCTGTCTGGGGTGGAAAGGTAGGCTTACTCTGTCTGGGGTGGAAAGGTAGGCTTACTCTGTCTGGGGTGGAAAGGTAGGCTTACTCTGTCTGGGGTGGAAAGGTAGGCTTACTCTGTCTGGGGTGGAAAGGTAGGCTTACACTGTCTGGGGTGGAAAGGTAGGCTTACTCTGTCTGGGGTGGAAAGGTAGGCCTACTCTGTCTGGGGTGGAAAGGTAGGCTTACTCTGTCTGGGGTGGAAAGGTAGGCTTACTCTGTCTGGGGTGGAAAGGTAGACCTACTCTGTCTGGGGTGGAAAGGTAGGCTTACTCTGTCTGGGGTGGAAAGGTAGGCTTACTCTGTCTGGGGTGGAAAGGTAGGCCTAACTTTTGAAAGTGCCATGCTCAGATTCCTAATGACATCTCAGATTTAAATATCTGCAAACAGGAACAGTTTTGTTGCAAACAAGACACACTGATTTGTCATTTTAGAAATATAATAAGATAGGCCTATTCTCTGTCCATTCCTAGCCTGTAGTTTTGGTAATTTGTGTGGTATTAAAAATTATTCTGCTAATATATAAAATGACATACAATTCCATAAAATGTTTACGAAATGAATTTTTTTCTTGGACCTACAAACAATGAGAAATTCCAGCAATGCGTTTACTATAAAGGAGATAGTTCCTGCCCTACTCTTGTCCACAGTGGTCTGAGAACCCACAACATTCTGCCCCGTAGCCATATGTGCTGTCAAAATTCCTGCGTTGCCATGTAATGCTTACCGGATGAAGAACAGTTTCTAAAAATGCATATCTAAGGCAATTGTCTGTCCAAGAAGTGAGGGTAAATGGTAGGCATGTTCTCTGTATCCACTTTTTGTTTTAATTATTATTTTGGGTATAGGGGAGGGTCACTTGTTTTTTTTTTAAATGTTACAGGAGGGCTTAGGTCAAATATATTTTGCTGAAGGCAGGGCCATCCATTTTCATTTTCCGAGGTGTCCAATTTTCTCTAAGTACCCCTGATTATAAACAGCGTTCACTCCATGAAGGCTAATATTTAGTCTGTCCAATGCTAGTCTCACTTCCTAGACTTGTGGGAAGGTGAGAGATCGGGTTTTGTCCAATACATGTAGACCTATATGTCATGAAAAGTTGTATAGACATCCTTACACTTTCCTGGTAATAGTGGTTATAGTTTTGTATCCACTCACCCACAGTCCCCAGTGCTATGTATCCAAGGATGACGATGATGAAGATCACACAGCAAAACACGTCTGTACAGCTTCTGTGAAGAGAGAGAGAGAGAGAGAGAGAGAGAGAGACAGAGAGACAGAGAGACGGACAGAGACGGACAGAGAGACAGAGAGAGAGGGAGAGAGAGGGAGGAAGAAAATGTAAATATCTTTGACAAGGCTTTCAATACTCAACATACTCGCAGAGAAATAAACGATAGGAGAGAGAAATTAAAGTGTAAAAGGGAGAGAGAAACGAGAGGAGAGAGATAAGTACCCATCAAGGCCTCGTTCATTATTCTGTTTAAGATCAAACCGCAGCCGAGGGGAACCATGGCGTTGATGAGATGTTTTCCAAACGTTTAAATGAAATATTAACCTCAACAATCTGCTGCTATGAATCCCTGTGGACGCGTCACATTCCCACACTCTCTTTCCCTGGGTTTGGCCACTGGAATGGCTCTTGCAGTGTCTGTACTAGTGTGTGTACCAGTGTGTGTGTGTGTGTCAAGTGCTTATATGTTTCTCTGGACTGGATATTGTCACTTATCCACAATAGGTAGTGTGCACGCAGGTGTTCCGATCCATGATTTGATTTGATATAATTGTTAGCGTGGCCTCCAGGAAATCATTGATCCAGCGACCTATCTAGTGTCATGTTTAATCACAAAGGGGACTGTGAAGAGACAAAGCCATTTCATATATCTTGTATTGTAATTTGAACTGTACTATGCATTATGTCATGCTTCATGTGGACCCCAGGAAGAGCAGCTGATGCTTTTGCAGCGGCTAATGGGGATCGTAATTAATACATAATTACTCAGCTTACATATCAATCGAATGTGTAGAAATCCCTCCCTTGCCACCCAGCTGACTACTTATCGAGCACTGAGGTAATGTCTGATTACTCCAATTTGATTGGTTGGGATTGACCTCTATCCACCCAGCCCAGGGACCGGGCAATACAACATGAGAGCACCCAATCCCTTTCACCAGCAGTATACTGTCACTGGAATGCATAAACCTCAACAGTCCAGGTTAGTGGGTTATAACAGACCATGACCGTAAGGTGATGTGTTTAGGGAATAGTGATCAGGTTGTGATTGGCAGCACTGGGTCATTGAGTTGACAGTGTTAGTAGTAGACCTGGTGTTGAGCTGCACAGCAGGCTTTCACAAACACATTGCTCAACGCTCCCCATTGCTCCCTAGTGCTCAATAATTCAGTCTTTAGCTGAGCAGCACTTTTCCCAGATCCAACAGGCCTGTCGAGACACACAGAACTGTACACAAATACATACATACACAAGCACCTGCACGCACGTGCACGCATGCATACACAGTCATGCACGCAATGTATGGTGCACACATACACACACGCAAACACACACACACACACACACACACACACACACACACACACACACACACACACACACACACACACACACACACACACACACACACACACACACACACACACACACACACACACACACACACACACACACACAATGTTGAGCCGTGTGAGTAGTTTAGGATCCCCATTATCTACTGCACATGCAACAGCTACTCTTCTTGGGGTCCTCATAAAACGCACAAATACATGACGAAGTACAGAACAGTTATAGACAAGGACATTACATTATGTTTAAATAATAATACATCAATAAAAACTTAACAAGCAAAATAACTGAATAAAATAAGCATTATATATAGTAAAGACACTAAGAGACAACAAAAATACTATTTACACACAATCCTATTAAGTATTCATATTCTTAAAAACAGTTAAGCAGTAGTAGTAGAAGGAATAGTGGTAGGACAGGTTGAAGGTTCTGCCTCCCTGTTGATATTAGGTCTGCCCATAGTACAGTAGTTAGTGTTTTCCTGCTCTGTCCTTTCCAGTACTCTGGAACAACCATGAGTGATGCTGAAAGCATAACACTCTCCTCTTAACTCTCATTCACCAGCTGATGAGAATTAAACACACTGACTTGAGAGCAGAAACATCAGCTAAACTCAAGCAGGGAGAGAGGTAGGAAGAGAGGGAGGAGAGAGAGAGAGAGAGAGAGAGAGAGAGAGAGAGAGAGAGAGAGAATGTGTGTGTGTTTCTGTGTTTGTGTGCAGGCTTGTGGGTGTTTGTGTGCAGGCTTGTGGGTATTTGTATGCATGCTTGTGGATGTTTGTGTGCAGGCTTGTGGGTGTTTGTATGCATGCTTGTGGGTGTTTGTGTGCAGGCTTGTGGGTGTTTGTGTGCAGGCTTGTGGGTGTTTGTGTGAAGGCTTGTGGGTGTTTGTGTGCAGGCTTGTGGGTGTTTGTGTGCAGGCATGTGGGTGTTTGTGTGCATGCTTGTGGATGTTTGTGTGCAGGCTTGTGGGTGTTTGTGTGCAGGCTTGTGGGTGTTTGTGTGCAGGCTTGTGGGTGTTTGTGTGCAGGATTGTGGGTGTTTGTGTGTAGGATTGTGGGTGTTTGTGTGTAGGATTGTGGGTGTTTGTGTGTAGGATTGTGGGTGTTTGTGTGTAGGATTGTGGGTGTTTGTGTGTAGGATTGTGGGTGTTTGTGTGCAGGATTGTGGGTGTTTGTGTGTAGGATTGTGGGTGTTTGTGTGTAGGATTGTGGGTGTTTGTGTGTAGGATTGTGGGTGTTTGTGTATAGGATTGTGGGTGTTTGTGTGTAGGATTGTGGGTGTTTGTGTATAGGATTGTGGGTGTTTGTGTATAGGATTGTGGGTGTTTGTGTGTAGGATCGTGGGTGTTTGTGTGTGTGAAATAAAGTTAGAAAGATAATACTTTTTCAGAATCAGGATTCTAAAGATCCTGAGGACACTAAAATCAACTCAGAGTAGCACACATTGATAATGTCCCTATATACACTACCGGTCAAAAGTTTAGACACACCTACTCATTCAAGGTTTTTCTCTATTTTTACTATTTTCTACATTATGGAATAAAATTGAAGATATCAAAACTATGAAGAATCATGTAGTAACCAAAAAAGTGTTAAACAAATCAAAATAGATTTAATATTTGAGATTCTTCAAATAGCCACCCTTTGCCTTGATGACAGCTTTGCATACTCTTGGCTTTATCAACCAGCTTCATGAGGTAGTCACCTGGAATACATTTCAATTAACAGGTGTGCCTTTGTTACTACAAGTAAATTTGTGGAATTTCATTCCAGGTTAATGCATTTGAGCCAATCAGTTGTGTTGTGACAAGGTACAGAAGATAGCACTATTTGGTAAAAGACCAAGTCCATATCATGGTAAGAACAGCTCAAATAAGAAAAGAGAAACGACAGTCCATCATTACTTTAAGACATAAAGGTCAGTAAATACGGAAAATTCAAGAACTTTGAAAGTTTCTTCAAGTGCAGTCGCAAAAACCATCAAACGCTATGATGAAACTGGGTCTCATGAGGACCGCCACAGGAATGGAAGTCCCAGAGTTACCTCTCCTGCAGAGGATAAGTTCATTAGAGTTAACAGCCTCAGAAATTGCAGCGCAAATAAATGCTTCACAGAGCTCAAGTAACAAACATATCTCAACATCAACTGTTCATTGGAGACTGCATGAATCAGGCCTTCATGGTCGAATTGCTGCAAAGAAACCACTACTAAAGGACACCAATAATAATAAGAGACTTGCTTGGGCCAAGAAACACGAGCAATGGACATCAGAGAGGTGGAAATTTGTCCTTTGGTCTGGAGTCCAAATTGAAGATTTTTGGTTCCAACCGCCGTGTCTTTGTGAGATGCGGTGTGAGTGAATAGATGTGCATGTGTATTTTCCACCATAAAGCATGGTGTGGGGATGCTTTGCTGGTGACACTGTCTGAGATTTATTTAGAATTCTAGGCATACTTAAAAACAGCATGGATACTGCAATATACACCATCACCTCTGGTTTGGGCTTAGTGGGACTATCATCTGTTTTTCAACAGGACAATGACCCAACACACCTCCAGGCTGTGTAAGGGCTATTTTACCAAGAAGGAGAGTGATGGAGTGCTGCATCAGATGACCTGGCCTCCACAATCCCCCGACCTCAACCATATTGAGATGGTTTGAGATGAGTCGGACCGCAGAGTGAAGTAAAAGCAGCCAACAAGTGCTCAGCATACAGTACGTGGGAACTCCTTCAAGACTGTTGAAAAAGCATTCCAGGTGAAGCTGGTTGAGAGAATGCCAAGAGTGTGCAAAGCTGTCATCAAGGCAAAGGGTGACTAATTGAAGAATCTCAAATCTAAAATATATTTTGATTTGTTTAACACTTTTTGGTTACTACATTATTCCATATGTGTTATTTCATAGTTTTCATGTCTTCTCTATTATTCTACAATGTTGAAAATGGTAAAAATAAACAAAAAACCCTTGAAGAATGAGTAGGTGTTCTAAAACGTTTGAGTGGTAGTGTATACAAACAAACAACCTGCAGAGTACAGTATCTATCCTTCAGTGTGTTCCCATCAATCTGCCTCAGAGTGATACAATAGACAGGGGTCCCTAGTTACATAGTTAGAAATAATTTGTACACTGCAAATTGACCGCAAGAATCTCAAACAGATATAGTATTTGAAAAAAAACTGAATTTCAAATATTGCGATACGATCACATATGCCTCTCTATTTATACCTGGGAATACTTGGTTACAGATTCCCTTAAAATTAAAATCACATTTAGCTTATTTCCTAATAATTTTACAATACTCTATGTCCAAGAAAAATGATTTTAAAAGATGAAATAAAAATGATTATTTTTTGCTCAGAAAACTTGGTGGCCCCCCAAAAATCATGCTACATATTTTATGAAAAAAAAAATAGATATATTTCACCTTTATTTAACCAGGTAGGCAGATTGAGAACAAGTTCTCATTTACAACTGCGACCTGGCCAAGATAAAGCAAAGCAGTGGGACAAAAACAACAACACAGAGATACACATGGGATAAACAAACGTACAGTCAATAACACAATATAAAAATATATGTACAGTGTGTGCAAATGTAGAAAGATTATGGAGGTAAGGCAATAAATAGGCCATAGTGGCAAAATAATTACAATTTGGCATTAACACTGGAGTGATAGATGTGCAGATGATAATGTGCAAGTAAAGATACTGGGGTGCAAAAGAGCAAAAAAAATAGATAACAATATGGGGATGAGGTAGTTGAGTGTGCTATTTACAGATGGGCTGTGTACAGATACAGTGATCGGTACGCTGCTCTGACAGTTGATGCTAAAAGTTAGAGAGGGAGATATAAGTCTCCAGCTTCAGTGATTTTTGCAATTTGTTCCAGTCATTTGCAGCAGGGAACTGGAAAGAAAGGCGGCCAAAGTAGGTGTTGGCTTTGGGGATGACCAGTGAAATATATCTGCTGGAGCGTGTGCTACAGGTGGGTGTTGCTATGGTGACCAGTGAGCTGAGATACGTTGGGGCTTTATCTAGCAAAGACTTATAGATGACCTGTGTTTGGTGACAAATATGTAGCAAGGGCCAGCCAATGAGAACATACAGGTTGCAGTGGTAGGTAGTAAATGGGGCTTTGGTGACAAAACGGATGGCACTGTGATAGACTACATATAATTTGCTGAGTAGAGTGTTGGAGGCGATTTTGTAAATGACATCGCCAAAGTCGGGGATCGGTAGGATGGTCAGTTTTACGAGGGTATGTTTGGCAGCATGAGTGAAGGAGGTTTTGTTGCGAAATAATAAGCCGATTCTAGATGTCATTTTGGATTGGAGATGCTTAAGGTGAGTCTGGAAGGAGAGTTTACAGTCTGACCAGACATCCCAGGTATTTGTAGTTGTCCACATATTCTAAGTCAGAAGTAGTCCAGAGTAGTGATGCTAGTCTGCCGTGCGGGTAAGGGCAGCAATCGACGTGCAGGTGCGGGTATGGGCAGCAATCGGTTGAAGAGCATGCATTTACTTTTACTAGCATTTAAGAGCAGTTGGAGGCCACAGAGGGAGTGTTGTATGGCATTGAAGCTCATTTGGAGGTTTGTTAACACAGTGTCCAAAGAAGGGCCAGATGTATACAGAATTGTGTCGTTTGTGTAGAGGTGGATCACCAGCAGCAAGAGCGACATCATTGATATATAGTACTGTCTTTTATCGATGGCGGTTATGATATCGTTTAGGACCTTGACCGTGGCTGAGCTGCACCCATGACCAGCTCGGAAACCCTATTGCATAGTGGAGAAGGTACGGTGGGAATCGAAATGGTCGGTGATCTGTTTATTAACTTGGCTTTAGAAGACTTTAGAAAGGCAGGGCAGGGTGGATATAGGTCTATAACAGTTTGGGTCTAGAGTGTCTCCCCCTTTGAAGAGGGGGATGACTGTGGCAGCTTTCCAGTCTTTGGGGATCTTAGACGATACGAAAAAGAGGTTGAACAGGCTTGTAATAGGGGTTGCAACTATTTTGGCGGATAATTTTAGAAAGAGAGGGTCCAGATTGTCTCGCCCAGCTGATTTGTAGGGTTCCAGATTTTGCCGCTCTTTCAGAACATCAGCTATCTGGAAGGATGAAGGATGAAGGAGAAGCGGGGGGGGGGGCTTGGGCAAGTTGCTGCAGAACTGTGGCCGGGGTAGGGGTAGGCAAGTGGAAAGCATGGCCAGCCGTAGAAAAATGCTTATTGAAATTCTCAATTATCGTAGATTTATTGGTGGTGACAGTGTTTCCTAGCCTCAGTGCAGTGGGCAGCTGGGAGGAGATGCTCTTATTCTTCATGGACTTTACAGTGTCACAAAACGTTTTGGAATTAGTGCTACAGGATGCAAATTTCTGTTTGAAAAAGCTAGCCTTAGCTTTCCTAACTGACTGTGTATATTGGTTCCTGACTTCCCTGAAAAGTTGCATATCGCGGGGGCTTTTTGATGCTAATGCAGTACACCACAGGATGTTTTTGTGCTGGTCAAGGGCAGTCAAGTCTGGAGTGAACAAAGGGCTATATCTGTCCTAAGTTCTAGATTTTTTGAATGGGGCATGCTTATTTAAGATGGTGAGGAAAGCACTTTTAAAAAACAACCAGGCACCCTCTACTGACGGGATGAGGTCAATATCCTTCCAGGATACCCGGGCCAGGTCGATTAGAAAGGCCTGCTCGCTGAAATGTTTTAGGGAGCGTTTGACAGTGATGAGGGGTGGTCATTTGACCGCGGACCCATTACGGACGCAGACAATGAGGCAGTGATCTCTGAGATCCTGGTTGAAGACAGCAGAGGTGAATTTAGAGGGCAAGTTGGTCAGAATGATATATTTGAGGGTGCCCAAGTTTACGGATATAGGGTTGTACCTGGTAGGTTCCTTGATAATTTGTGTGAAATTGAGGGCATCTAGCTTAGATTGTAGGACAGCCGGGGTGTTAAAAGCATTCCCAGTTTAGGTCACCTAACAGTATGAACTCTGAAGATAGATGGAGGGGAATAAATTCACATATGATGTCCAGGGCACAGCTGGGGGCTGAGGGGGATCTATAACAAGTGGCAACAGTGAGAGACTTATTTCTGGAAAGGTGGATTTTTAAAAGTAAAAGCTTGAACTGTTGGGGCACAGACCTGGATAGTATGACAGAACTCTGCAGGCTATCTCTGCAGTAGATTGCAACTCCGCCCCCTTTGGCAGTTCTATCTTGTCGGAAAATGATGTAGTTGGGGATGGAAATTTCTGAATTTTTGGTGGCCTTCCTAAGCCTGCACTAAAAAATAATAAACATTGGCCTGTGAGCTCTATGATAAACGACGAACGACCACCTCAGTCTGAAGGGTGATGGACAATTTATAGAGATAAATCACCAAGACAGTCACCTCTCAATGCCGCGCTGCAATTTATGTGTTGCCTTTCAGGAGTTATCGGTACACAAAATGTTGTTTTATAAATCACTGCCTCTGAACCAGTCATGTGTTTGGGGGGCCCTGTGCTGTTCGCTTAATCGCTGTCATAAATTCAAATTTCACAGGAGAATTTAGGAAGGAGAGAAACAGTCAGATTATGAGAATTGATGCGACTTGGGATTCAATAGCCTGGTCCATGATCTGTTCGTGCTCTTTTGCCAACTTGCGGCAATCAGTGACAAGGAGTTGGAAAGGCAACACAAACAGATCTGAGACCAGGCTAGAGATTCAATAATCGACTGGTTTAATCTGCGGCCATCTTTAAAATCCCATCATTAAACGACTCCATATCGCTCACTCAAAATAGACATTGAAGAGACTGAATTAATGTCTCTCGTTTTTAATTAAAACCACTGATCCATTCCTGCAGGACTGCTTTTATGTCTCTGAATAGGAACTTGATTAATGATTCTAACAATCGCTGTGAACGGTAATGAGAAGATGGCAGTTGGCAGCCTGAGTGAAATATGAGCTTGAAATTATAACTGCACATAACAAAGCAAATCTATATTTATGAGCTCAAAAAGAACAACCAGACAAAAGTGTCCCCAAATAGGCCTAGTCAAAGTTTTCAGCATCTTTGAGCTACTGTAAATGATTGGATAAACAGACGGGAGGAAAAAAACTATTCCTCTTCTGTGTGGCGAGCCAGAGAAAATATATGGTCAGCAGCAGAACTAGTAAATGGGCGGAGGTGGGTGGGTTCCATACGTCTCACCCTTGACAGGAACCGAGAAGTGTTCTTAGAGTCGAGGGTGGGGGGCAGAACTTGACAAATAGAGGGTCGCTCGCTGGCTACAAACCCTTCACTTCATCATGTCCACTCATTGGTTTTATAACAACTTTGCAACAAACTGCACTTGTAAGTTTGAACATGGATATCGTAAGGACATGAGACATAGTCATTAACCAGTACTTACTTATAAAATAGCAAGCGACCCAAGCGGGTATTTTGAGGTATGAGTGTGTAAGACTCTCATAGGTAGCTCTCATTATACAGGTAGGACTCTCACTGTTTTAAAGGTGAAACTAATACAGAAAAAGGTTAAGCAATACACATACACAGCTTTAGAAAACTTTTCAACATAGTCTTAGTTATCTGGGGAGGATCTCTGTCTTGTTGAGTAGCTGAAACATATATTTAATAAGATATCCACTGAGCCCTGAAATTGCTGCTTGGGTGAAAACACTGAAACAGAGAAATCCTAAAATAATCAAATAGAACAACATTAACAGTTATTGTGTAGCTATAAAAAGTGTCATAATTTAATCATTAATTCCTGTGTAATTTTTGCCACCATAAGAGCTTCACACACACACACACACACACACACACACACACACACACACACACACACACACACACACACACACACACACACACACACACACACACACACACACACACACACACACACACACACACACACACACACACACACACACACACACATACACACACACACACACACAGGATCTATAATTACATCTCTGCAGCTCCCTACTCTGACTCCAAGGGAAGCCTTCAGTAAAGGATCAATGTATTTTTCACATTCTCTATGGGAATAACTGCAATAATGTACTCTTACCCAATTAAGAAGTGAAAGACACTTTCCCTCATCTGCTAGATAAGGTGTTATTTATCGTCAGTTGAGCCTTGTGAATATAAGCTGATGAAGAAACAGTTGGAGATGGGTTGATGGCAGATCTGAGGTCTGTGCACCCACACCGCTCTTCAAATCATACAATTAGTCCTAATACATTTCCATTGACAAACACTCAAAACAAAACCACAAAGATGACTACAATCCCCACAACGCCAATCCTCCAGTATTGTCCCACCATAACAATCAACCACCCAGACACTTTCATTTCCCCCTCTCTTTTCCCCTGGATAGGTTTTGTCAGTGATGTCCAATAAAGGATTTGAAGTGTCCTCCTCATTGCTTATTTAAACATCACACTCTGCTCCACTCCTTGCCACCCTTCTTTGTCTGGCTCTAGCCGGTTGACCTGGTCCCTGTTCCAGCTGGTTGGCACTGCAGCCACACTGATTGCAGCCAGTCAGTCACCTCAGTCTCTAATAGCCATCGATTTCCTCCCCCTTTTTCTCTGACAGGCTTTTAGCTGCAACACTGTCAGACGGGAGAGAAAAGGCTTCTGTCAGGTTTAATGCTAGGAGATGGGTAGGGAAGGGAGGGTCTGTATCATCTGTGATGGCTGGCTAAGAAATCTCAAATGTTTGGGTTTGTAATGTAGTGGCAAAGACATGTATAATATGATTGGTATTAGAATATAATGTTTTATCTCTATGGTTAATAGTCTTTCTGTCTGAGGAGATTTGTGCTTTTCCAAAGCACCAAATCCATTTATTAAATCATATGGATTAATATTTAGTTATTTCACCAAAGGATAATCTCTTATAATATCTGAAATGTAAGTTAAACACTGGGTCTACACTGACATTTCACAGGGTCTGTATGAGAATAGGCTTAACTCACATTCAATATTAGCTTGAAAGTTAATGGCTATAGCCTATAATTTTGTTTTTTCAGTTCAGCCAAAGCAGAGATCAGAGCAGACCATGGGCTCCGTCTCAAATGACACCCTATTATTTAATTAGTGCACTACTTTTAGAGGGTAAGGGACAAAGCCCTTCATTCGATAAAACATGATGTTTTATATCAAATCAAACACTACTGTCGATATGGGCAGTTCCATGGTGACTGAGTCTTTAACATTGATGTGTAGTACTAAAAGTTGTGTAGTACATCACCGAAGCCCTAAAATGTGAGCAGTACATCACCAGTGGGACAGCCCTTTGGCAGCACTCTCATTTCATCACCACTGCTAGCTATTAGCAGCAGTATAGTGAAAACACTCACTGCCTGGAAATGGGATCACACATAGCAACAAGCACTCAGTGCCTCTCACAAATGAAACAAGACCCACTGTTGAGCTGTGAAGGCAAAAGCAAAGAAGGCAAAAGGGGGAAATTACCTATTGCTGATTGGTCCTCTGAATGTTGGGTCAAACTTGCTTGGTTCTCCTGAAAAAGAGAGGTTTGCACATTAGTCAAAGTGATACGAAGAGTAACGATACGAAACATAATTAAACAGCTGTCAGCTTACACTTAATAACCAAACAGCAAGACCCAACAGACATGATTCTGTCCATGTAGTGGTCCTGGTCTTTGTGCGAGAAAAGTTGAAGAAACCACAAAAGAAGAAAAACAAAAGGTAGAAAAGGTTCAAGTCAGTGACCTGGAAAGCTTTAGGGAGAGAAGACTGAGCTGAGTTTGAAGGTATTCTGCTCATAAATTCTGTATCTGTCTCCAGTATAGTTCCACTTGTCTGACTGTGGTAGTAGTGTGAGAGAGGAGTAGTGTAGAAGGGTGGTGGTGTGTGTGTGTTGAGGGGAGAGGGGGGGGGGGTGACAGAGGTTAAGATACTGAGGCAGAGAAAGAGTTTGTGATTCTGGGCGGAAAATTACTTCATTGTGGTTTGTTGAAGGTGACTTTCCTGAGTTTGTTTTCACATTCTCACTCAGGAGTATGAATGCCAGTCATCTCCCATCAAATTTCTCTCTTCTTGTCTGACTAATGCAGCTTGAGTGACTTTGCTGAATGAAAATCTGGCACTTGATATATAAGTGTGAAAAAAACGAGCGTGCTCATTGAACAATTATTTAATCTCAAACCAAAAACAAAAAATTCAGTTGATTGGCAGGCCGCAGTTTGTAGAACGAACACCTCAATTCAAGGTGCCTTTAAAGGGGAACTGCACCCGCTGATTTGGCCTCGTTTTTTGGATTGCTCCCCAAGAAATGCTGGCGGCCATGAAAAGAGTTAGCTTGGGGGTGTGGTTTGATGTGTGTGTTTCTTGGGTGTGTCCTTGCCACCACCTAGACACACCCATCTGTCAGAACCTTGCCCGCAGCTGTTTCCTCCCACTCAATCACAACAAATAAACCTCCTGCAGGTTGAGTTTAATAACTACAGGCAGATGTATGGTGAGATGCCAGAGGGAGCTTTGAAAAGGTAAGTAGCCTACAGAGTAATATGATAAGAAGGCAATTGATGAATTTATGTAGATATTCTAAACTAAGTGTTTTGATAACTTTAAAATGTAGTAACAGGTCCATGTAGAATAAACAACCCTTTACACTAATACCATAGAAGCAGGGTTCTGCTAATATAACAATGTGCATGTTTCACCTTTCATGGTCATTCCCAGCCGAAACAGATACCGTGTCCATTTTGTCTGGTGGTAATGGGGCTACCTAGTCAGAGTGGTCATACCTTACTGTGTGGTGTCGGGTACACAAAAGGAGTTCCCTGATCCTAGTGCAGAATACACATGGTTTTTCACTCCCCATATTGACTGATACCATTCAATTCAATAAAAAAAAACAATACAGGTAAAAACTTTAATGCCAAGTGCCAGGTCCGTCTCCATTCAGAGACATCAGTATCAAGCCCATCTGTCAGTCTGGACTCCATCACATCATCTTGCAAGTCTCTATGTACTGGCTCCATACATGTTTCTATGAACACACACAATCACTGTTCTATTACCAATGGCAGTTAGGATAGGTGATATCTGACACACAAACAGGTACTGTGTCGAAGTTTGAACTGTCAGATAAAACCTACCTAAATCTGTTCTCCCCATCGACGACCATTGGTGAGCAGGCAAGAGGTGAGGTCTTTGCCAGAGCCTCATTGATGATCATAGCAGCGTAGATTTGCTCCAACATGTGGCTGACTGTTATATTTGTAGGAATTCTCACAGTGAGGACATGTCTGTATGATGCTGATGAGGGTCCCCTTGTTGGTCTTCTCTATGCTGCATGTTCGGCTGCAAACTCTACATGTCTCCAACAACTGTAGCAGGCAATGTTCAAGGTGGTGTTGACTGGGGGGGGGGCTGTGACAGGGTGACATGAGAGAGCCAAGCCTATGGGTTCGTAGCCTCAACCTCGCAGTGCACGCACACGCACACACACACACCAATTGATTAATGGACTGCTGAATGTATATTTTTTTCCTCTTGCTTTGTCTGCTCTTTTCAGTATTATGTCTGTCTCCGATGAGTTACCCAGGAAAGGGCTGAAAATAGCCCATATTAATATATTTGAAGTTGGAAGTTTACATACAATTTAGCCAAATACATTTAAACTCAGTTTTTCACAATTCCTGACATTTAATCCTAGTAACATTTCTGTCTTAGGTCAGTTAGGATCACCAGTTTATTTTAAGAATGTGAAATGTCAGAAGAATAGTACAGAGAATGATTTATTTCAGCTTTTATTTCTGTCATCACATTCCCAGTGGGTGAGAAGTTTACATACAGTCAATTAGTATTTGGTAGCATTGCCATTAAATTGTTTAACTTGGGTCAAATGTTTTGGGTGTTTCCACAAGCTTCCCACAATAAGTTGGGTGAATTGACAGAGCTGGTGACAGAGATGGTGTAACTGCGTCAGGTTTGTAGGCCTCCTTGCTCACACGCTTTTTCAGTTCTGTCCACAAATTTTCTATAGGATTGAGGTCAGGGCTTTGTGATGGCCACTCCAATACCTTGACTTTGTTGTCCTTAAGCCATTTTGCCACAACTTTAGAAGTATACTTGGGGTCTGCATTGTCCATTTGGAAGATCCATTTGCGACCAAGCTTTAACTTCCTGACTGATGTCTTCATACTACACCGGCTCCGACGCTTGTCAGATGTGGCAGGGCTTGCAAACTATTACAGACTACAAAGGGAAGCACAGCCGCGAGCTGCCCAGTGACACGAGCCTACCGGACGAGCTAAATCACTTCTATGCTCGCTTCGAGGCAAGCAACACTGAGGCATGCATGAGAGCATCAGCTGTTCCGGACGACTGTGTGATCACGCTCTCCGTAGCCGACATGAGTAAGACCTTTAAACAGGTCAACATACACAAGGCTGCGGGGCCAGACAGATTACCAGGACGTGCGCTCCGGGCATGTGCTGACCAACTGGCAGGTGTCTTCACTGACATTTTCAACTGATTGAGTCTGTAATACCAACATGCTTCAAGCAGACCACCATAGTCCCTGTGACCAAGAACACAAAGGCAACCTGCCTAAATGACTACAGACCCGTAGCAATCACGTCTGTAGCCATGAAGTGCTTTGAAAGGCTGGTAATGGTTCACATCAACACCATTATCCCAGAAACACTAGACCCACTCCAATTTGCATACCGCCCAAACAGATCCACAGATTATGCAATCTCTATTGCACTCCCCACTGCCCTTTCCCACCTGGACAAAAGGAACACCTATGTGAGAATGCTGTTCATTGACTACAGCTCAGCGTTCAACACCATAGTACCCTCAAAGCTCATCACCAAGCTAAGGATCCTGGGACTAAACACCTCCCTCTGCAACTGGATCCTGGACTTCCTGACAGTCCGCCCCAAGGTGGTGAGGGTAGGTAGCAACACATCTGCCACACTGATCCTCAACACTGGATCTCCCCAGGGGTGTGTGCTCAGTCCCCACCTGTATTCCCTGTTCACCCATGACTGCATGGCCAGGCACGACTACAATACCATCATTAAGTTTGCTGACGACACAAAAGTGGTAGGCCTGATCACCGACAACGACGAGACAGCCTATAGGGAGGAGTTCAGAGACCTGGCCGCGTGGTGCCAGAATAACAACCTATCCCTCAACGTAACCAAGACTAAGAAGATGATTGTGGACTCCAGGAAAAGGAGCCCCGAGCACGTCCCCATTCTCATTGACGGTGCTGTAGTGGAGTAGGTTGAGAGCTTCATATTCTTTGGTGTCCACATCAACAACAAACTAGATTGGTCCAAACACACCAAGACAGTTGTGAAAAGGGCACGACAAAGCCTATTTCCCCTCAGGAAACTAAAAAGATTTGGCATGGGTCCGGAGATCCTAAAAAGGTTCTACAGCTGCAACATCGAGAGCATCCTGACCGGTTGCATCACTACCTGGTACGGCAATTGCTTAGCCTCCGACGGCAAGGCACTTCAGAGGGTAGTGCGTACGGCCCAGTACATCACTGGGGCAAAGCTGACTGCCATCCAGGACCTCTACACCAGGCGGTGTCAGAGGAAGGCCCTAAAAATTGTCAAAGACCCCAGCCATAGACTGTTCTCTCTACTACCGCATGGCAAGCGGTACCGGAGTACCAAGTCTAGGACAGAAAGGCTTCTCACCAGTTTTTACCCCCAAGCCATAAGACTCCTGAACAGGTAACCAAATGGTTACCTGGACAATTTGCATTGTGTGCCCCCCCCACCCAACCCCTCTTTTACACTGCCCCTACTCTCTGTTTATCTTATATGCATAGTCACTTTAAATATACATTAATGTACATACTACCTAAATTGGCACGACCAACCAGTGCTCCCGCACATTGGCTAACCGGGCTATCTGCATTGTGTCCCACCACCCTCCAACCCCTCTTTTTACGCTTCTGCTACTCTCTGTTCATCATATATGCATAGTCACTTTAACGATACCTACATGTACATACTACCTCAATAAGCCTGACTAACAGGTGTCTGTATAAAGCCTTGCTACTCTTTTTACAAATGTCTTTTTACTGTTGTTTTATTTCTTTACTTACCTACACAAACACACACACCTTTTTTTCCCCGCACCATTGGTTAGAGCCTGTAAGTAAGCATTTCACTGTAAGGTCTACCTACACCTGTTGTATTCGGCACACGTGACAAATAAACTTTGATTTGAGATGTTGCTTCAATATATCCACATAATTTTCCTTTGTCATCATGCCATCTATTTTGCGAAGTGCATCAGTCCCTCCTGCAGCAAAGCACCCCCACAACATGATGCTTCCACCCCCATGCTTCACGGCTGGGATGGTGTTTTCCGGCTTGCAAGACTCCCCCTTATTCCTCCAAACATAACAATGGTCATTATGGCCAAACAATTCTATTTTAGTTTCATCAGACCAGAGATTTCTCCAAAAAGTACGATCTTTGTCCTTTGTCCGTAGTCTGGCTTTTTTATAGTGGTTTTGGAGCAATGGCTTCTTCCTTGCTGAGCTGCCTTTCAGGTTATGTCGATATAGGATTCATTTTACTGTGGATATAGAAACCTTTGTACCTGTTTCCTCCAGTATCTTCACAAGGTCCTTTCCTGTTATTCTGGGATTGATTTGCACTTTCGCACCAAAACATGTTCATCTCTAGGAGACAGAATGCATCTCCTTTCTGAGCGGTATGATGGCTGCGTGGTCCCATGGTGTTTATACTTGCGTACTATTGTTTGTACAAATGAACGTGGTACCTTCAGGCATTTGGAAATTGCTTTGATTGAACCAGACTTGTGGAGGTCTACAATTTTTTTCTTCCCCATGATGTCAAGCAAAGAGGCACTGAGTTTGAAGGTAGGCCTTGAAATACATCCACAGGTACACCTCCAATTGACTCAAATGATGTCAATTAGCATATCAGAAGCTTCTGAAGCCATGACATAATTTTCTGGAATTTTCGAAGCTGTTTAAAGGCACAGTCAACTTAGTGTATGTAAACTTCTGACCCACTGAAATTGTGATACAGTGAGTTATGTGAAATAAACAGCCTGTAAACAAAAGTTGGAAAAAGTACTTGTGTCATGCACAAAGTAGATGTCCTAACCGACTTGCCAAAACTATAGTTTGTTAACAAGATAATTTGTGGCTTGATTGAAAAACAAGTTTTAATGACTCCAACCTGTGTATGTAACTTCTAAGTTCAACTGTATATGTAGCCTTAGAAATAAGGTTCATGAAATCAATAACTTGCTAACATCAGATAACATTCATACAGTATATTAGCTATTTCTGAGACTCACTTAGATAATTCATTTGATGATACATCAGTAGCAATACAAGGATATAACGTCTATAGAAGAGACAGAATGCTTATGGGGGAGGTGTTGCTGTATATATTTCAGAGCCATATCCCTTTAATGCTTAGAGAAGATCTTATGTCAAGTGTTGTGGTTGCAGGTTCACTTGGCACATCTAAAGCCTTTTCTTTTGGGGTGTTGCTATAGCCCACCAAGTGTTAACAGTCAGTATCTAAATAAATGTGTGAAATGCTTGATAGTGTAAGTGATATAAACAGAGAGGTCTACTTTCTTGGGGACCTGAATATTGACTGGTTTTCATCAAGCTGTCCGCTCAGGAGGAAGCTTATTACTGTAACCAGGGCCTGTAATCTGGTTCAAGTTATTAATTACCAAAACTACAGGAACAAGATCATCCACATGTATCAATCACATTTTTACTAATGCTGTAAAACTTTGTTCTAAAGCTGTATCTGTACCCATTGGATGCAGTGATCACAGTATAGTGGCTATATCCAGGAAAACCTAAAGCCTAAAATAGTGTATAAGATTCACACAAAATATTTTGTTGTGACTCGTATGTGGTTGATGTTAAAAATATTTGTTGGTCTGATGTGATTTAATGAGGAGCATCTCGACGCTGCATTTGATGAATTTATGAAATTGCTTCTTCCAATTATTGATAAACATGCACCTGTTAAGAAACTGACTGTTAGAACTGTTGAGGCTCCATGGATTGATGAGGATAAAAAAAATAAAAAGGTTTATTTTTTATAGGGGACAACGCACATTAATCAACATCAATATTACAATAATGCAACATCCATGTACATGTGGAGGGGTTAGCCAAAAGCTCATTTGCACCCGTAGTCCCAGGACAGCTAAGGACTATTACTCAGCCACAATACAAATACTCACTAAAACAATACAAAATACAAATACATCACATCCAATAATATATCATTCTAATGACAACAACAACACTATCATCAACTGTCGTCTTACATATGAGGAACCACAGATAACTCACGTGTACAGGTTTGGATAGATTTTAGCCATGTTGTCAATTCAAATTTGAAAGTATAATAATCAGTGCAGCTTCTCAAGTCCATGGGGCAATGTATTCCAGTATACTGTAGCTCTGACAGAGAAGGCTGATCTAGTTACTGCCCTTGTTATCCTGGAGGTGCTTTCCTTGAGCATGAAATGCCGGCATAGGGGTGGAGGGGCAAGACCATGCAGGATCTTAAAGACACGGCTTGCTTAAAGCTATACAGACTAAATAAATGATGTTTGTAAATTATATGACAATGGTGGTTACCGCTGGTTTGTTATCAAAAATCTTAAGTGCTTGTTTGTAGAGTGATTCAATTGGTTTCAGAATAGTAGCTCCTGATTGTGACCCGCATGTGAGGCAATATCTCAGATGTGAGAAGATCATAGCATGCATATATAGTTTGGCAGCCTCCAGAGGAAGGAAAGGTCTTATCAACCTAAAGTTGGATAATCCAAACTTAACCATGTTGACCACCTTCTTCACATGTTTCTTAAATGTCAAGTTGGAGTTCAAAATGACATCAAGATATCTGAAGTTAGACACAACTTTCAGATTTTCCCCATTAACAAGAACAGCTCGTTGGGAAGAATCAATGGATTTCTTAGAGAAGTACATACAAACAGTTTTGTCGATATTTAAATGCAGGCAAATTAGTCATCCATTTAGAAACATGTACCATAGCTCCAGTGAACTTGTTAACAACAAATTGTCTATTTTTTGAGTGTACATACAGAACTGTATTGTCTGCATACATCTGCATGTTAATAACCTTTTATAACTAGGGGGCAGTATTTTCATTTTTTGATAAAAATCATTCCCGTTTTAAACGGGATATTTTGTCACAATAAGATGCTTGACTATGCATATAATTGACAGCTTTGGATAGAAAACACTCTGCCGTTTCCAAAACTGCAAAGATATTGTCTGTGAGTGCAACAGAACTGATGTTACAGGTGAAACCCAGATAAAAATCCAATCAGGAAGTGGCGCATTTTTGAAGCCACCTCATGCCAATGACTCCTTATATGGCTGTGAATAAGCTACAAATGAGCTTACATTTTCTACGTATTCCCCATGGTGTCTACAGTATTGTGACGTCTTTTTACGCGTTTATGTTGAAGAATACCCGTAAGGGACCACATTTAGCAAGTGGTCACATGATGGCTTCCGCAGAAAAGTAAAGTACACAAGTAGCCATTTTTCCAATCTCTTCTTATGAGAAGACGGATATATTATCGAATAGATATGTGAAAAACACCTTGAGGATTGATTCTAAACAACGTTTGCCATGTTTCTGTCGATATTATGGAGCTAATTTGGAAAAAAGTTTGGCGTTGTAGTGACTGCATTTTCAGGTTGATTTCTAAGCCAAACGTGAAGAACAAACAGAGCTATTTCGCCTACAAAAATAATATTTTGGGAAAAAAGGAACATTTGCTATCTAACTGGGAGTCTCCTGAGTGAAAACATCCGAAGTTCTTCAAAGGTAAATGAGTTAATTTGATTGCTTTTCTTATTTTCGTGAAAATGTTGCCTGCTGGTAGCAGAGCCTAGCCATAGCATTATGCCATGATAAACTTACACAAATGCTTGTCTAGCGTTGGCTGTAAAGCATATTTTGAAAATCTGAGATGACAGTGGGATTAAAAAAGGTTAAGCTGTGTCTCAATATATTTCATTTGTGATTTTCATGAATAGGAAGATTTTCTAGGAAGATTTATGTCCTCTGCGTTATGCTAATTAGTTTGAGGCTATGGTTACACTCCCGCATGCAGGTTTGAGAGTCATGAGAAGTTAACTTGTGGGAGATCATTTATATAGATGGTAAACAGAAGGGGGACTAATATTGACCCTTGTGGGACCCCAATGTTATAGTAAAGAGAGTCAGACTGAGTGTCCCCCAAACTAACCCTTTGACTTCTGTTTGTCAGATAGGAATATATCCAACTAATGACTTCAGTGGACACGTTAAGGGAGGATAGTTTGGATAGGAGTAACTCATGATTCACAGTATCAAAGGACTTTTTAAGATCCAAAAAGACTGCGCTGACTTAACCACCAATGTCCAGTTTAGATCTCTTTTTAGTGAGCTTTCTAACCACCAATGTAACATTGTGGTCAGATATGTCAGTTAGTAAATTACTGGACATAATTATTCGATCAGGTCTGTTTGTAAATACCAGTTCAATTTGAGTCTGGGATGACTGTGTTACTCTGGTAGGACCTTGTATTATTCGAGTCAGGCTGAAATAATATGTGATCTCTGAGTTTTTTCCTGCAAGTTTTGTTTTCCCAGTTTATATTGAAATCGCCCATGAAGACACCTTTTTATGATCACATTCTCTAAGCATGGCATTTAGATTGTCATAAAGCAAGATATCAGATGTTGGTGGTCGATATAATCCAATAATAGTAAGAGACATATGAGGGGAGAGGAAGACATTCAGCCCCATACATTCAATGTCATTGGCATGTTTCCATATGATACCATTGCATTTAAAAGTTATCTTTCATGTACATAAACAAGCCACCCCCTCTGCCCTCTCCCTTGTCCCTCCTGAATATGGAATATCCAGGGACGTTAAAGGCAGAAATAGGAGAAGATTTCTTCAGCCATGTCTCAGAGAAACAGAAAACATCTAGATTAGAGTCATTCAATAAATGAATTGAAAAACTGTATGGTTGAAAGATATGGGGCAAAAGAGTGGCTAATAAGTCTGGCTGCACATCTGACTGGCTTACTTACTGCAAATTGAGAAATTATGTGACTAAACTCAACAAAAAGAAGAAAAAACTTTATTATGAAGCCAAGATCAATGATTTACATTCAACTCCATCTTTCATCGAATCAGGTGGCCGATTCATCACAAAACCATTTGATGTTGCCAATTATTTTAATTATTATTTAATTGGCAAAGTGGGAAAACTTAGGGAGGAAATGCCAACAACGAACAGTGAACAATTGTAGTCATGTATAAAACAACAAAGAATGAAATAAATGCAGTGCAAGTTTGAATTTTGTAAAAGTGTGGGAGAGGTGGATTTTTTGTGTGTTATTGATCAATAATGACAAACCTCCTGGCATTGACAACTTAGATGGAAAGCTATTGAGGATGGTAGCTGACTCTAAAGCCGCTCCTATCTGTCATGTTTTTAATCTGAGTTTAGAGGAAAGTCTTTGTCCTCAGGCCTGGAGGGAAGCCAAAGTAATTCCGCTACCCAAGAGTGGTAAAGCAGCCTTTGCTGGTTCTAACAGCAGACCTATAAGCTTGCTGCCAGCTCTTAGCAAACTGTTGGAAAAAATTGTGTTTGACGAAATACAATGCTATTTCTCTGTAAAAAATTAACAACAGACTTTCAGCATGCTTACAGAGAAGGGAACTCAACATGTATTGCATTGACACAAATGACTGATGATTGGTTGAATGAAATTGATAAAAAGATGATTGTGGGAGCTGTACTAATAGATTTCAGTGCAGCCTTTGATATTATTGACCATAACCTGTTGTTGAAGAAACTTATGTGCTATGGCTTTTCAACTTCTGCCATATTGTGTATTCTGAGTTATCTATCAAATATAACTCAGAGGGTTTTCTTTAATGGAAGCTTCTATAATGTCAAACATGTAAAAATGTGGTGTACCACAGGGCAGCTCTCTAGGCCCTCTACTCTTTTCTATTTTTACCAATGACCTGCCACTGGCATTAAACAAAGCATGTGTGTCCGTGTATGCTGATGATTCAACCATATACGCATCGGCAACCACAGCTAATGAAGTCACTGAAACCCTGAAAAAGAGTTGCAGTCTGTTTTGGAATGGGTGGCCAGTAATAAACTGGTCCTGAACATCTCCAAAACTAAGAGCATTGCATTTGTTACAAATCATTCCTCTAGACCTCAGCTGAATCTGGTAATGAATGGTGTGGCTGTTGAACAAGTTGAGGAGACTACATTACTTGGCATTACCTTAGATTGTAAACTGTCATGGTCAAAAGATATAGATTCAGTGGTTGTAAAGATCGGGAGAGGTTTAGCCGTAATAAAGAGATGCTCTGATTTTTTGACACCACACTCCAAAAGAAAGCTCTGCAGGCTCTAGTTTTGTCTAATCTTGATTATAGTCCAGTCGTGTGGTCCAGTGCTGCAAAAAAAAGACCTAGTTAAGCTGCAGCTGGCCCAGAACAGAACGGCACATTTGCTCTTAATTGTAATCAGAGGGCTAATATAAATACTATGCATGCCAATCTCTCTTGGCTAAGAGTTGAGGAGAGACTGATCACTTCTTCTTTTTATAAGAAACAATGTGTTAAAAGCCCAAATTGTTTGAATAGTCAACACACAGCTCTGACACACACATATCACCAGACATGCCACCAGGGGTCTTTTCACAGTCCCCAAATCAAGAACAAATTCAAGAAAGTGTACAGTATTATATAGAGCCCTTATTGCATGGAACTATCCATCCATCTCATATTGCTTAAATAACCAGCAAACCTAGTTTTAAAAAACATATAAAGCAACACCTCGCGGCACAACGCCTCTCCCCTATTTGACCTAGATAGTTTGTGTTTATGCATTGATATGTAGGCTACGTGTGCCTTTATTTTTTTTATGTAGTTCTGTCCTTGAGCTGCTCTTGTCTATTGATGTTCTGTATTATGTCATTCTGTATTATGTTTCATGTTTTGTGTGGACCCCAGGAAGAGTAGCTACTGGTTTTGCAACAGCTAATGGGGATCCTAATAAAATACCAAATATACAGTGCATCCGTAAAGTATTCAGACCCCTTGACTTTTTCTACATTTTGTTTCAGCCTTGTTTTAAAAATGGTGAAATAAAAAAGATCCTTATCAATCTATACACAATACCCTTTAATGACAAAGCGAAAACAGATTTTTATAAATTAACAGAATGTTAGAAATGTTTGTAAATGTGTTACAAATAAAAAACAGAAATACCTTATTTACATAGGTTTTCAGATCCTTTGCTGAGAGACTCAAAATTGAGCTCAGGTTTATCCTGCTTCCATTGATCATCCTTGAGATGTTACTACATTGGTGTCCACCTGTGGTAAATTCAATTGATTGGACATGATTTGAAAAGGCACACATCTCTATAAGATCCCACAGTTGACTTTGCATTTTAGAGCAAAAACCAATCCATGAGGTCGAAGGAATTGTCCGTAGAGCGCCGAGCCAGGATTGTGTCAAGGCACAAATCTGGGGAAGGGGAACAAAACATTTCTGCAGCATTGAAGGTCCCCAAGAACACAGTGGCCTCCATCGTTCTTAAATGGAAGAAGTTTGGAATCAACAAGACTCTTCCGAGAGCTGGCCGACCCGCGAAACTGAGCAATGGGTTGAAAAGGGCCTTGGACAGGGAACCCAATGGTCACTCAGACAGAGCTCCAGAGTTTTTCTGTGGAGATGGAAGAACATTCCAGAAGGAAAACCATCTCTGCAGCACTCTACCAATCAGGCCGTTATGCTAGAGTGGCCAGACAAGAAGCCACTCCTCATTAAAAGGCACATGACAGCCTGCTTGGTGTTTTCCAAAAGGCACCTAAAGTACCCTCAGAACATGAGAAACAAGATTCTCTGGTCTGATGAAACCAAGATTGAACTCTTTGGCATGAATGCCAAGCTTCACTTCTGGAGGAAACATGGCACCATCCCTGCGGTGAAGCATGGTGGTGGCAGCATCATGCTGTGGGGATGTTTTTCAGTGGCAGGGACTGGGAGACTAGTCAGGATTGAGGGAAAGATGAACGAAGCAAAGTACTGAGAGATCCTTAATGAGAACTTGCTCCAGAGCACTCAGGACCTCAGACTGGGGCGAAGGTTTACCTTCCAACAGGCCAATGACCCTAAGCACACAGCCAAGACAATGCAGGAGTGGCCTCGGGATAAGTCTCTGAATGTCCTTGAGTGGCCAAGCCAGAGCCCGGACCAATCTAACATCTCTGGAGAGACCTGAAAATAGCTGTGCAGAGACGCTCCCCATCCAACCTGACAGAGCTTGAGAGGATCTGCAGAGGAGAATGGGATTAACTCCCCAAATACAGGCGAGCCAAGCTTGTAGCGTCATACTCAAGAAGACTCAAGGCTGTAATCTCTGCCAAAGGTGCTTCAACAAAGTACTGAGTAAAGGGTCTGAATACTTACGTAAATGTAATATTTCAGTTTTTATTTTTCATACATTTGCAAACATATCTAAAAACCTGTTTTTGCTTTGTCATTATGGGGTATTGGGTGTAGATTGATGAGGGGAAAAACAATTTAATTAATTAAAAAATAAGGCTGTATCCTAACAACGTGTGGAAAAAGTAAAAAGGTATGAATACTTTACGAATGCACTGTAAGACGGCCAAGAGGTAAGTTGCATTTTGTTCTAAAGAAAGGACAACGCTTTTTGCTAATGCAATTCACAAACAAAATTACTTGAATATTTGTATCTTGGCTGAAGAATTATCCTAATATATTATCAAACCAGGTATTGTTTAATACAACTTTTCAAATTTCACATAACACACATTAGCTGTCGTTGATGATTATGCCATCTGAGCAGTCATCAGGGCAATAACTCGGGTCACTGTCAGGGGCCTCATGTCCTTTTCATAGGAGTCGAGGGAGACTCTTGCAACAATGGAGGTGGTGTAACAAGTCTACTTGTGTAGCATGGCACACTTTTATTCTGTGGTCTTGACTAACAAGCTGTGAAAATAGCAAGTGAACAGTGAATTAAATTACTTTGGAGGTCGCTAAAACCATTGCAGTTATGTCCATTGGTGGACATAATATGATGCCCACCTTTGCTCCTTCTGGTAGGTCCCGGCATCCGTTCATGACCAGAGGATTAGTCTGGCACCCTACTGTGCACTTTGTCTAACAGAAAAACAGGGTCAGTGATTGTCATCACCCCTCAATTATAAAATAACGTAGTCTTGATTAGATTAGATTCAGGTCAGTGACGCCGTTACACTACTCAAACAACTGTGACATGTTTTGCTATGGCCCTGAGGTGGTTTGAGTATGTTGCTGCTAGTTTGTACACTGTTGTAGTCAGACATGAGTTAGCTAGTACCACCATAGCTGCATCCAATATTTATTTGTGCCCAAGATATGGGTTGCACCTCGGAGGCTAATATGTTGTTTTTTTTCTTTTAAATTACATTAGCTAACTTAGAGTGGCATGAAAATACGATGACATTACTACAGTAGTCAATACTTAGTAGGAAACAACTTTGCCACATTATGATATCATCAAATTTACTAGAGAGATGGCCAAGTTGTGATTAGTGTTACTAGCAAAATTTGTCAAAAAATAACTAGCAATGCTAATGTAGGCTAGCTAAAAATAGGGTGGTCCCCTCAATCTTAGTTAGCTGGATGAAGTTATCCTGCATTTAAAATCACTTGCGTGACATCACAATCATGACAAAAGGTTTTCCTTCAAATGATTTGCCTTCTATTGAAATGTTATTGTGTTTCCAAGCCATATCCGAGTTGTATTGTGGTAGGCTAACGTTAGCCAGCTAGCTAGCTTGCTAGTTAGGTAGCCAGCTTGCTACAGTAGTTTGGTAGCTAGCTAGTTAGGTCGCTAGCTAACGTCAGCTACGCTAGCAATGATTGATAATGATTATCAAAATCTACATAACTAGATACAGTACCAGCAATTTATGGTCTAGTTACCGGTATACTCACTGGGGACCAACAAACTCCAAACACCTATTTTGATAGGGTTCTTCGGCAGGGCATGCAAACCATCGTTGTTGGCTGTGCATCCTGCTGTAACCAGTCAATCCGAGTAGGGCTTTTCAGCCTCAAACCGCCGTGTTCCTTTGAACGAGTTGGTTGGCCGGCGATGAAACAAAGGAGCCCCATTCAATGAAGGGAAGCAAATTGGGCGAAGGGGCGATTTGCACGTGGAGCTTGGCACAAGGAGGCATGATCTGTTGACATAATTGTGATCCAAACCCAAGCTTTATTTACTAGTTGTGGCTCAATGAGGTTCCAAACTCAGTTTATGACGGAACTGACTTTATGACCAAAATTATTCTGTTTACACTTTGTTTTAAACTTTGACATTAGAATAACAGTTTCTGACTCATATTGATGCCACATATGCTGTTTTTTCAAAGGGATTAGTTGGTGTGAAAAACAGGGCTGCGCTAGAGCAGTGTTTGTGTGTCAAGGGCAGACCCGGAAAGGGGCCTGGGGCTACCTATGAAAAGCTGAGACTGTCACAAACACGCACATGTTTTACTCTATGACGCTCACAAGCCACACAAAAGTTGCTAGAAGGTAAAGGTTTCTTCTAAAGCACATAGAAGATCATAGGAAATCCCAGGACATAGTGTCTATAATACTGTAATAAGATCATATAGTTGCTGTCACAAACTACAAACTCCACACAGTTGTCACTGACTAGTTGGATATTCATTTCCCAGTGTGCAAACAATATCTGTACTTAAGCATTCATATACATGTATTTTTATCAGGTTTTTGCTTTTGCTGAACTTATATTTTTTTATTGACATTTGTCAATAAAATAAATAAATTACAAATAATTATAAAGCTCATGAATGCAACTGTTTATGTCATATTGTTGTGGGTTCTACTTGTAGCCCTGGTTGTCCTGAAAAGAAAATGTTAAAACACTTAATTGTGAGGGTAAACATAAGGGCTGGACATGCAGATAAATGAAAGTCAGATAAATGAAAAGCAGATTTTCTGCTGGGGTCTCGGAACTGATAGTGTTAAAATAACTACTGCTATACTGCTGTTTAACTACCTTAAAACTACTCTACTGGATAACCAGTATCTCCAACAGCATTCTACTGTGAAGCAAAATAAATCCTGACCTAAAATGGAGAGTAGGTACTGAATAGTCCAGATTTTTCAAGATTCAGTCAAAGCTTTTGTAAACTACTGTAAATCCCTCTCTATAATTGGCTCAGTTTGTGCATCATCCCTCCATGTAGTGTGTTAAGCAAAGGAAACAGAAATAGGCCAGACAGAGTTACTCTCATTTCTTATTTAACACTCATTGGGATCAGGGCTTGCTACTTTTATGTTCTCTCTTACTCGTTCAAACGCCTGGCCTAGCTCCTATTACTGCAACATTCAAATATACATAAATGTATCTGAAATGCAGCCATACACATCAACAAACATTGTTTTATATAGCTTAATAACACAAGATAGAAACTGGTCTCAACTAGGCTACTACATACAAGTGTCTAGTGTATCCTAAGGTTACAAATTAACAAAAATTGTGGCCTGTGGTGGTCTAGCGGTTAGAGCAACTGCCTTCACCGCGCACATATAGGCCTACCGTGTCACCGTGGGTTTGATTCCGGACCACGCCCTTTTGGCACAAATAACTCAATCCCCTGATTGACTTAATGTAGTTATACGTTTCAAATATGGACAGTATAGGGATATTTTCCCTGTTCCCTCAACACTATAGTTTTTTAAAAAGTGACTAGGAAATACTTTATTTCTATTGTATGGAATGCTTGTCAAATAGATAAATCGCCTTTAGTCTGTTCAAAAATATCTAAATTGTTGCGATGACAATTCCAACCAGAGAATGAACATATCTTGAAAGACTTTGGTTGCAAGCATCTTTTAGGGTGTGGTAATGAGGTGACCAATAATGCTTGCAACTGAGATAAGCTGTGAGGGTGAATTTAGCGAGTATTGATGGTTTAACGAGACAAACTTGTGATGCTCGGAGCTGAAGCGTGCTGCTCAGACCACTGCACTACGGCAGTTCACAATGTTTCGGCAAGCTGTGAGAATACTTGATGATACTTTATGGTATGAGTTCGGTTGGTTTGCAGAGCCTTCCCCAAACCATAGCCCCATAGGTACAGTACTGCATTTTAAAGCAACCTACAAATACCACTTCCAGCTGCCCCCCGGCGGCAATTATACATTTTAAATATTAAAATCCTCCTGCTAAAGGATTATTTTCCTCCTGCGATGACATGGGTCATATTGAGATCTGACATCTGTATAACTGGCTCAGTTTGTGCATCATCCCTCCATGTAGTGTGCTAAGCAAAGGAAACAGAAATAGGACAGACAGAGTTACTCTCATTTCTTATTTAACGCTCTTTCATACACAGTTAAATCAAAGGGTGTCATCAGAGAATAGGCCACTGGAGTGTGGGAGTTGATTATCAGGTTTGCCTGGCAAGGATTCTAGTTATTTTTGTTGCAATTAAAAAATAAGGCTGTATCCTAACAACATGTGGAAAAAGTAAAAAGGTATGAATACTTTGTGATGTTTTCAGAAGCTTTAAGTATCGAATAGAAGTACAGTACCAGTCAAAATGTTTGACACACCTACTCATTCAAAGGTTTTTCTTTATTTTTACTATTTTCTACATTGTAAAATAATAGTGAATACATCAAAACTATGAAATAACACATATGGAATCATATAGTAACCAAAAAAGTGTTAACTTCTTTGATATAGGGGGCGCTCTTTTAATTTTTGGATAAAAAACGTTCCCGTTTTAAACAAGATATTTTATCAAGAAAAGATGCTCGACTATGCATATAATTGACAGCTTTGGAAAGAAAACACTCTGACGTATCCAAAACTGCAAATATATTGTCTGTGAGTGGCCCAGAACTAATGCTACAGGCGAAACCAAGATGAAATTTCATACAGGAAATGCCCCAGATTTTGAATGCGCTGTGTTCCAATGTCTCCTTATATGGCTGTGAATGCGCAAGGAATGAGCCTACACTTTCTGTCGTTTCCCCAAGGTGTCTGCAGCATTGTGACGTATTTGTAGGCATATCATTGGAAGATTGACCATAAGAGACTACACTTACCAGGTGTCCGCCTGGTGTCCTCCGTCGAAATTATTGCGTAATCTCCAGCTGCATGCACGTTTCCATTTGGTTCAGAAGAGAAAGGCAACTGCCACGAATTATTTATCATCGAAAATATATGTGAAAAACACCTTGAGGATTGATTCTAAACAACGTTTGCCATGTTTCTGTCGATATTATGGAGTTAATTTGGAAAAAAGTTTGTCGTTGTAATGACTGAATTTTCGGGGGTTTTTCTTAGCCAAACGTGATGAACAAAACGGAGCGATTTCTCCTACACAAATAATCTTTTTGGAAAAACTGAACATTTGCTATCTAACTGAGAGTCTCCTCATTGAAAACATCCGAAGTTCTTCAAAGGTAAATGATTTTATTTGAATGCTTTTCTTGTTTTTGTGAAAATGTTGCCTGCTGAATGCTATGCTTAATGCTATGTTAGCTATCAATACTCTTACACAAATGCTTGTGTAGCTTTGGTTGAAAAGCATATTTTGAAAATCTGAGATGACAGTGTTGTTAACAAAAGGCTAAGCATGTGAGCCAATATATTTATTTCATTTCATTTGCGATTTTCAAAAATAGTTAACCTCTTACACCTATGGTGGCGCTATTTTATTTTTGGAAGAAAAACGTTCCCGTTTTAAACAAGATATTTTGTCACAAAAAGATGCTCGACTATGCATATAATTGCTACTGTTCGAAAGAAAACACTCTGACGTGTCCAGAAATACAAATATCTTCTCTGTGCGTGCCCTTTAACGTGAGCTTCAGGCAAAACCAAGATGACTTGGCATCCAGGAAATGACAAGGATTTTTGAGGCTCTGTCTTTCATGATCTCCTTATATGGCTGTGAACGCAAGAGGAATGAGTCTGCCCTTTCTGTCGTTTCCCCAAGATGTCTGCAGCATTGTGACGTATTTGTAGGCAGATCATTGGAAGATTGACCATAAGAGACCACATTTACCACGTGTCCGCCCGGTGTCCTGCGCCGAAATTGGTGCGCAAAAGTCACCTGCCAGTATTTTTCCATGGGGCACAGAGAGAGAAGCAAGCTTCCACGAACTGCATGTCAATGAAGAGATATGTGAAAAAACACCTTGAGGATTGATTCCAAACAACGTTTGCCATGTTTCGGTCGATATTATGTAGTTAATCCGGAAAAAGTTTCACGTTGTAGGTGACTGCATTTTTGGTTCGTTTCGGTAGCCAGGCGCAATGTAGAAAACGGAACGATTTCTCCTACACACAGACGCTTTCAGGAAACACTGCGCATCTGGTATGTGGCTGGGAGTCTCCTCATTGAAAACATCAGAAGCTCTTCAAAGGTAAATGATTTTATTTATTTGGTTATCTGGCTTTTGTGAAAATGTTGCGTGCTACATGCTACACAAAATGCTATGCTAGCTTAGCATACTCTTACACAAATTAGTCAATGGTTCAAAAGCATATTTTGAAAATCTGAGATGACAGTGTTGTTAAGAAAAGGCTAAGCTTGAGAGCAAACGCATTATTTTAATTTTATTTGCGATTTTCAGAAATCGTTAACGTTGCGTTATGCTAATGAGCCTGAGGCTTAGTCACAATCCCGGATCCGGGATGGGGAGTTTCAAGAGGTTAACGTTGCGTTATGCTAATGAGCTTGAGGCTATGATTACGCTCCCGGATACGGGATTGCTCGACGCTAGAGTAGCCACCGTTTGCATTGATGACAGCTTTGGATACTCTTGGTATTCTCTCAACCAGCTTCACCTGGAATGCTTTTCCAATTGTCTTGAAGGAGTTCCCACATATGCTGAGCACTTTCTGGCTGCTTTTCCTTCACTCTGAGGTTCAACACATCCCAAACCATCTCAATTGGGTTGAGGTCAGTTGATTGTGGAGGCCAGGTCATCTGATGCAGCATTGTAAAAATAAAGAAAAACCCTAGAATGAGTATGTGTCCAAACTTTTGACTGAAAGTATTCACACCCCTGACTTATTCTATATTTTGTTGTGTTACAGCATGATTCAAAAGGGATTAAAAATCATATTTAATCCATTTTGAATCATGCTGTAACACAACAAAATGTAGAATAAGTCAGGGGTGTGAATACTTTCAGTCAAAAGTTTGGACACATACTCATTCCAGGGTTTTTCTTTATTTTTACAATTTAGTTATTTATTCTCACATACTGTATCTACACACAATACCCTATAATGACAAAGTGAAAACATGTTTTGAGACAATTTTCACAACTATTCACACCCCTTTGCTATTATACTCCAAACTGAGCTCAAGTGCATCCAATTTCCTTAGATCATCCATGAGATGTCACGACAGCTCGGTTGGAGTCCACCTGAGGCAAATTAATTTGTTTGGACATGAAAGAAACACACTTGTCTGTATAAGGTCCCACAGTTGACAATGCATGTCAGAGCAGAAACTATACCATAATGTCCAAAGAACTGAGTGCACAAAACATTAGGAACACCTGCTCGTTCCACGACATAGACTGACCAGGTGAATCCTGGTGAAAGCTATGATCTCTTATTGATGTCACCTGAAGTCCACTTCAATCAGTGTAGATGAAGGGGAGGAGACAGGTTCACAGATTTTTAAGCCTTGAGACAATTGAGACATGGATTGTGTATATGTGCCATTCAGAGGGTGAATGGGCAAGATAAAACATTTAGGTGCCTTTGAACGGGGTATGGTGGTAGGTGCCAGGCGCACTGGTTTGAGAGTATCAAGAACTGCAATGCTGCTGGGTATTTCTTGCTCAACAGTTTCCCATTTGTATCAAGTATGGTCCACCACCCAAAGGACATCCAGGCAACTTGACACAACTGTGGTAAGTATTGGAGTTAACATGGGTCAGTATCCATGCCCCGACAAATTGTACCGACTGTACTGAGGGCAAAAGGGGGTGCAACTCAATATAAGGAAGGTGTTCCTAATGTTTCGTAGTCAGTGTATATCTGGGGAAGGGTATAAAATCATTTCTAGAGTGTTGAATGTTTCCAAGAGCACAGTGGTCTGCATCATTGGGAAATGGAAAACATATGGAACTACCTAGACTCTGTCTAGAACTGGCCGTCCGACCAAACTGAGCAACCGGGCAAGAAGGACGTTGGTCAGGAAGGGAAGCAAGTCCCCGCAGCAATGTTCCAACGTTTAGTCAATGATTTTGGAATGAAATGTTCGATGAGCACATGTCCACAAACTTTTGGTAATGTAGGGTAGTAAGCTAAATCTATCGATGTTACATTGAACTGGGTGGATGGAATATAAATGACAGTCATATAATATGATGTAATAGAAATAAGGCCATGCTCATTAAAACATTTATCGGCCTCCCTCATCTTAAGCGGCACCAACCCCCACTGTAATCAACATAATAATTCACATTTCCTGTTGATGCAAGATTATTTCCCTGCTGTAGCAAACTGTCTCAAATTAAGATCCTACATCTGTTATCATTTTATTTGTTTATGCTATCCAAAAGTGTCTGGTATGGTAATGTCTTATAAAGATTGGGGAGAAAATATCTGGACTGTCTATATTTAAATAAATCAAGTCAATCACGGGGATTAAGTTATTTGTGCCAAAAGGGAATGGGACGGAATCGAACCCACGCCAACACAGTAGGCTTATGTGTGTGTGGCCACGACCCTGACAGCTAGACCACCCCAGGCTAGGATTAAACTAAATTTTGACCTAAGCATAAACTTGACACTAGCTAGTGGAGAACAATATCTATCTTCTGTTATTAAACTATATAAAAAGCCAGTTGTTGATGTGTATGGCTGCATTTCAGAGATTGTTTTGTACATTTGAATGTTGCAGTAAACAGGACCTAGGCTTAGCGTTTGAGTGAGCGAGAGAGAAAATAATTTTGATAGCAAGTCCTGATCCCAATGACTCGACTGCTCCCACATGAAGAGAAAGATAACTGCTCTTTTTCAGGGACTCATGAGGCTCATTTGAATTTTCTGATGCAGTAGGGAAATTCTCTGTGACAAAAGTGTGATGAAGTTAAGATTTGAAATCTATATAAGTTCCAGAGCATTTGGAAAGTTTTCAGACCCCTTTGACTTTTTCCACATTTTGTTACGTTACAGCCTTACTCTAAAATGGATTAAATAAAAACGTTTCCTCATCAATCTACACACAATACCCCTTAATGACAAAGTGAAAACATATATTTTTTTTAAGTTTGGCAAATTTATTTACAAAAAATAGGATATACCTTATTTACATAAGTATTCAGAACCTTTGCTATGAGACTCGAAATTGAGCTCAGGTGCATCCTGTTTCCATTGATCATCCTTGAAATGTTTTTACAACTTGTAGTAAATTCAATTGATTGTACCTGATTTGGAAAGGAACACACCGGTCTATGTAAGGTCCCACAGTTGACAGTGCATGTCAGAGCAGAAACCAAGACATGAGGTCAAAGGAATTGCCTGTAGAGCTCCAAGACAGGTTTGTGTCGAGGCTTTGAGCTGAGAGAGAGGACGGGGTTCACTATCACTAAAGCTACGTTGAGCTGAGAGAGAGGACGTTGTACACTCTCACTAAAGCTACTTTGAGCTGAGAGGACGGGGTACACTATCACTAAAGCTACTTTGAGCTGAGAGAGAGGACGGGGTACACTGTCACTAAATCTGCTTTGAGCTGAGAGAGAGAGGACAGGGTACACTATCACTAAAGCTGCTTTGAGCTGAGAGAGAGGATGGGGTACACTATAACTAAAGCTGCTTTGAGCTGAGAGAGAGGATGGGGTACACTATCACTAAAGCTGCTTTGAGCTGAGAGAGAGGATGGGGTACACTATCACTAAAGCTGCTTTGAGCTGAGAGAGAGGACAGGGTACACTATCACTAAAGCTGCTTTGAGTTGAGAGAAAGGACGGGTACATTATCACTAAAGCTGCTTTGAGCTGAGGGGGATATTAGTGAATTATTATTACGTAAGTCTGTGTTAAGTCTGTGTGTGCACTATGTGTGTGTGTGTCTATTCATGGTGTATGCATGCATGCATGTGAGTATCCATGCATGCGTGTGTTTGTGTGTGTGACTGTGTGTACTGCACCTAGACTCTCCAGGAGAGAAGCAGAGAGGCAGAAAGAGAGCAGAAATGTTGTGTTTACTCCAGTCAGGCAAGACTACAGGGGAAGAAGTGTGCTGACACTATTGAATCGGATGTGCAGCTCCAAACCCTGCCAAGTCTGCTGGCCTGGCCCACAGACCCATACCAGCCTTGCATTGATCTGTTTAGGTGGCTGGGGAGAGAACCTAAGTCCACTGATAGAGCTAGAGTCGTGTTGTTTTCTCCACTGCTAGCATTGAGTACAGGGTAGGTACGTACGTGTGGAGAATTTTGAGTGAGCTGGGAAGTGGAGAGGAGAGGCACTTACACTTTACTAGCCAACTAGCTCACAGTTTGTGTCATGACTTGAAAAGGGAGTTTTATCTGACAGCCGAGGAAGTTTTGTCTGACCACTTACAGTTTTTTCTGATAGCTGACCATTTCCTAACTGTTGATATGCAGGTTTCCATTGACCCAGGTCTATTCAACAAAAGCAATGGTCGCAAAACAATATTTGCAACGAGTAATGGAAACGGCAGATATAGGAGAAATTTTCTAAAGATCAAAAACAAAATTCAGTTCAACAGAGGTGGCTATTTCTTCTGTCTAACTTTCTTTATTGCGACAAATGATTATGGAAACCGTTTTTAATATTTTTTATAAATGATGATTGCGAATCACGGGGCATGTAATGTCACTGGGTAACTATAAAGCTTCACTCCACAATTAATTCTAAATTCTTATGTCTTGCAAAATATATTTTTTCAACTATAAAAATGTTTCTTTGCAGGACAAGGATTGTCTTGACTTTCAAGAATGGCTGAATTGCTTCGCCTTGCTTTTCTGGTTGGCTTCACCATCCAAGTATTTCAGATGTACAGGAGTGCAAGTTTTACCATGGCACAGACCGTGGCTCTACGATGGCACGTGAATAATCAGAATATGGCAAATATTAGTCAATTATTGTATTCTATCCATGCTGGCTTTCGCAGGCTGCATGATACATGAAACAGGTAGGTGCGAGGGCATAATGGCTGTCGGCAATTTATTAATGCACAATTTGTCTAAATGGGTAATGGAAATACTTCAACAACAATTTTTTTTTTCAACACTAGGTTTCTCCGCATATTTTTATTTGTTTGACGACATTACTATTTTCATCGACACCAGATAGTTAAATGGAAACGCCCCCTAGAAGCTAATTGTCATTTCTATTTTCTATGCTAACTTTCGATTTGCTCTGTCAAATTAATTTTTGATCCTTTCTAGACAACAATTTTCATTGTCGCGCACCACCATCTCAGGTATCCCTTGGTTACTAAAGCTCTGTCTTATGCAATCTATAGTGGTGAATGAAGCAGAACTAACAGGATACACATCCATCCATTTTGAATGTGCATCGATGACTATCAGGAACCGTTTCCCCATGAATGGCCCTGCATAAATCTATGTGCAATCTTCTCCAAGGTGTCGCTGGAAACTCCCAAGGGTGGAGTGGAGCTGCTGCTTGTGTCTTATCTGTGTTCCTGACATGTGATACATGTCTTGACTAGATTCTCTTTCTCCTTATCAAGTTTTGGCCACTATAAGTAACTCCTAGTCATCGCTTTCATACGCGAGACCCCAGGGTGACTCTGATGTAGTTGCTGTAGGATAGCCTGGCATACTGGCTGTCCTGTGCTTCCCACAAAACGCAACCATCCTGTACGCTCAACACTGTTTTCCTGACACTGTATGGTGTGAATTCAGTCCCTTCTGTTTGTTGTGGCCATACCCTTAGAACATATTCCATAACTCTAGACAGCACTGCAACTTCACCTGTCTGGGTTCTCACTTGCTCTGCAGTCAGGAGTGCCATGTCTGTGACCTCGAACATCAGCACTCTGTCCTCTTGAGCTGTTATGATGGGTGTGTAGGGTGGCAGAAGCCAGCTCAAGGAATCCGCGTTCCCATGGTACTTTCCTGCCTTGAAAACGATAACATACTCGTATGCCCTCAACGTCACTGCCCACCTCTGGCTTCTCGGAGACACCATCTGTGAAACTGCCTTCATTTCATTGAAAATAGACAGTAAAGGTTTATGATCTGTACGTATGGTAAACCTCCTGCCATATACAGTGGAGCAAAAAAGTATTTAGTCAGCCACCAATTGTGCAAGTTCTCCCACTTAAAAAGATGAGAGAGGCCTGTAATTTTCATCATAGGTACACTTCAACTATGACAGACAAAATGAGAAAATAAAATACAGAAAATTACATTGTAGGATTTTTAATTCATTTATTTGCAAATTATGGTGGAAAATAAGTTTTTGGTCACCTACAAACAAGCAAGATTTATTGCTCTCACAGACCTGTAACTTCTTCTTTAAGAGGTTCCTCTGTCCTCCACTCGTTACCTGTATTAATGGCATCTGTTTGAACTTGTAATCAGTATAAAAGACACCTGTCCACAACCTCAAACAGTCACACTCCAAACTCCACGATGGCCAAGACCAAAGAGCTGTCAAAGGACACCAGAAACAAAATTGTAGACCTGCACCAGGCTGGGAAGACTGAATATGCAATAGGTAAGAAGCTTGGTTTGAAGAAATCAACTGTGGGAGCAATTATTAGGAAATGGAAGACATACAAGACCACTGATAATCTCCCTCGATCTGAGGCTCCACACAAGATCTCACCCAGTGGGGTCAAAATGATCACAAGAATGGTGAGCAAAAATCCCAGAACCACATGGGGGGACCTAGTGAATGACCTGCAGAGAGCTGGGACCAAAGTAACAAAGCCTACCATCAGTAACACACTACGCCGCCAGGGACTCAAATCCTGCAGTGCCAGACGTGTCCCCCTGCTTAAGCCAGTACATGTCCAGGCTCGTCTGAAGTTTGCTTGAGAGCATTTGGATGATCCAGAAGAAGATTGGGAGAATGTCATATGGTCAGATGAAACCAAAATATAACTTTTTGATGAAAACTCAACTCGTTGTGTTTGGAGGACAAAGAATGCTGAGTTGCATCCAAAGAACACCATACCTACAGTGAAGCATGGGGGTAGAAACATCATGCTTTGGGGCTGTTTTTATGCAAAGGGACCAGGACGACTGATCCGTGTAAAGGAAAGAATGAATGGGGCCATGTATCGTGAGATTTTGAGTGGAAACCTCCTTCCATCAGCAAGGGCATTGAAGATGAAACGTGGCTGGGTCTTTCAGCATGACAATGATCCCAAACACACCGCCCGGGCAACAAAGGAGTGGCTTCGTAAAAAGCATTTCAAGGTCCTGGAGTGGCCTAGCCAGTCTCCAGATCTCAACCCCATAGAAAATCTTTGGAGGGAGTTGAAAGTCCGTGTTGCCTAGCAACAGCCCCAAAACATCACTGCTCTAGAGGAGATCTGCATGGAGGAATGGGCCAAAATACCAGCAACAGTGTGTGAAAACCTTGTGAAGACTTACAGAAAACGTTTGACCTCTGTCATTGCCACAAAGGGTATATAACAAAGTATTGAGATAAACTTTTGTCATTGACCAAATACTTATATTCCACCATCATTTGCTAATAAATTCATAAAAAATCCTACAATGTGATTTTTCTGGATTTTTTTCCCTCATTTTGTCATAGTTGAATTGTACCTATGATGAAAATTACATGCCTCTCTCATATTTTTAAGTGGGAGAACTTGCACAATTGGTGGCTGACTAAATACTTTTTTGCCCCACTGTATGTATTTGTGGAACCTCTGAACCCCAAACATTACTGTTGTGGAACCTCTGAACCCTAAACATTACTGTTGTGGAACCCCTGAACCCCACTTTGTCTAGTTTTGAATGGTTATTTTCTGCTGGGTTAACAGTTCTCGACATTTAACCTTTATTGGTCTCTCTCAGTTCCGTTCTGCATACAGTGTGACAGAGTTGCTCCTTCCCCTTATGTGACGCATCACAGGAGAGAATGAGGTCCTTCTCTCCGTTGTAATGAACCAACACATCCGATGACTGCATCAGTTTCTTCTGCTCTTTCCCCCACTGCCACTTTGTCTTTTTACACAGTAGTGTGAAGAGGTGCTAACACTGTTGACAAGTTCGCCAAACCCCTGTTATAATAGTTTAGCAGTCCCAGGTAAGCTTTTAACCTCTTGAAACTAGGGGGCACTATTTTTATGTTTGGAAAAATAACAGCCTATTTCTCAGGACCAGATGCTAGAATATGCATATAATTGACAGATTAGGATAGAAAACACTCTAAAGTTTCCAAAACTGTCATAATATTGTCTGTAAGTATAACAAAACTGATATTGCAGGAGAAACCCTGAGGAAAATCAAACCAGGAAGTGGCTTCTATTTTGAAAACTCCATGTTCCATAGCCTGCCTTTGCTCCATTTAAAGGGATATCAACCAGATTCCTTTTCCTATCGCTTCCTCAAGGTGTCAACAGTCTTTAGACATAGTTTCAGGCTTTTATTTTTAAAAATGAGTGAGAACGATAAGATCGCGTCATTGTATGGCTGGGTGCCAGCAGCATTTTGCTCACGCAACAGAGTTTGGGCAGCCATTGTCTGTCCCTCTCCAACTGAAAAAGACAGCTGCGGTTGATATATTATCGATTGATTATAAAAAACCTTTGACATGTTTCTGTGGACATTAGGGATACTATTTGGAATATGTCTGCGTTGTCGTGACCGCTCTTTCCTGTGGATTTCTGAACATAACACGCCAAACAAAAGGAGGTATTTTGGATATAAAAATAATCTTTATGGAACAAAAGGAACATTTATTGTGTAACTGGGAGTCTCATTAGTGACTGGTTCCATAATGTCCTCTTTCAAGAGAAAGTCAATCTCTGCCTCTACGATTGGTTTCATGGCATAAAGCACAGGTCTTGGTTTGTAAAACTTTGCTGTGTCCTCCTTGTCTACATAGATTTTACCAGGGGGTCTTTCAATGTTCCAAATTCCTTTTTGAACACATGCTCATACTTTATCAACACCTCTTCCAATGTCCACTGTTGAGCCTCATCAATCTGATTGACAGTTCCCCAGCCTAACTTCAGTTCTTTTGTCCAGCCACAAGCTAGGTTTGGTCCAGAGTATCATAGGACTACTACCAGGTAGCTCAGTCACTGTGTCTCTGTGCTGCACCGTTACTTTAGATGCACCTAATGTTCCTACTCTCTCACCTGTGTACGGTTTGAGATGACGAGAGCAAGTCTTTATTAAGTCGTGAACTTTTGCACTGTCCCACAACTCTGTTCATTATGGTTACATTGCACCCTGTTTCCACTTCCAACTTCACATCTGACTCATTGACTTTCAATTTCAAAGTGATCGGAGCCACTTTTGGAACGTTAACTGACATTGTGAACATATCTTTGTTTTGTTCAGCTTCCCCGCTGATGTTTTGATTTTATATAACCTTTATTTAACTAGGCAAGACAGCTAAGAACAAATTCATATTTACAATGACGGCCTACCAAAAGGCAAAAGGCCTCTTTCGGGGGCGGGGGCTGTGATAAAAATAAAAATATAGGGCAAAACACACCATGACAAGAGAGACACCAAAACACTACATAAAGAGACAAAAACATAGCATGGTAGCAACACAAAATGGTAGCAGCACAAAACATGGTACAAACATTATTGGGCCCAGGCAACAGCACAAAGGCAAGAAGGTAGCGACAACAATACATCACGCGAAGCAGCTACAGTGTCCATGATTGAGTCTTTTGAATGAAGAGATGGAGATAAAACTGCCCAGTTTGAGTTTTTTGCAGCTCGTTCCAGTCACTAGCTGCAGCGAACTGAAAAGAGGAGCAACCCAGGGATGTGTGTGCTTTGGGGAGCGTTAACAGAACGTGTGATGTGCCCCACACTTTTTAACTCATTTTTCTTGCTTTTGCTTCCCTCCCCCTTTTAGATTGGAACTCCGCAGGGGATTTAGCCCTACATTCTCATTTTATGAGTCCTTATTAAATCACACGTAAGGAACTTTCCATCCTGAAAATGGCCCTCACTTGCCATGTGATCACCTTCACATCTGTAACATGCCTTCACGTGCTCACCTCATGAAGGTTCCTCTCTGACGCATGCTTAGCTTGGGCACACTTCTCTGGCATGTCCCTTGTTTCCAAGGTCACATTAGCACTGTCCACACATTTTCCCTGGATTTCTTTTACACCCTTGTTGGCAGTCGCCATTGCTGTGCAAGAACCAATGGTCTATCAAAAGTAGTCCAGTCTCGGATAATAACTTCATTTGGATCCTGTCATTATTTATGCAGCAAACTAGCCTATATCTCAGCATTTCCTTCAGATTGTCCCTATAACTGCAAACTTGTGCCAGTTTACGCAACACAGCTACAACACTCTTGTCTGCATTTCTGTTCCTTGACTTCAACTTTAACCGTTGACAATCTCCCCCGGCTTCAGGTTGAAATGTGCTTTTAGCAACTCCACTAGCTCCTCAAAGTGTTGATCTCCAGGCTTACCAGGACTAAGCAGAACCTACAGTCTCATAAGACTGTAGGTTTGGCTTCCCACTGAACTCAACAGATTGGCTTTTTCCTTGTCAGTACTTCACAGTATTCCTCCCACGATTGCGTCTGATGATCAAAGGAAGATACAAATCCTACCGCGGCAGCCATTTCTCTGCTATCTTTAGCCTTCCTGTTAGTGAATCCTTAGAAGTCCCTGGAATGTAAACTTGAACTTTTCAAGCATCCAGTCAATCTTTTCGTCGTCCTTTTACCTCGTCGCCATTTGTAATAACCCATGGAACTCTTTATGCCTTGGAAGGAGTGAGGGAGTAGTTCTTTATAAACTGATTACTTTATTACTAACCTGATGCATAGTGTAACAAGCTGGCAGTCACAGCTGCACAGAACGCGTGTATTGGGTGCATCCCAATCCTCTAACAATGATACCAATATGTACTCAAGTGCTACACCACCTGGTGGTGTGTATGTGTAATAACTTTAATACCACATTATCAGACTTGTCATAGATTTTCAAGCAGATTTAAGTCAACTCGGCCACTCAGAAACATTCACTGTCTTCTTGGTAAGCAACTCCAGTGTAGATTTGCCCTTGTGTTTTAGGTTACTGTACTGCTGAAAGCAGAATTCATCTCCCAGTGTCTGATGGAAAGCAGAATGAACCAGGCTTTTCTCTATGATTTTGCCTGTGTTTAGCTCCATTCCGTTTCTTTTTCATCCTGAAAAACTCCTCAGTTCTTAATGATTAAAAGCATACCCATAACATGATGCAGCCACCACTATGCTTGAAAATATGAGGGTAGTACTTAGTAATGTGTTGTATTCGATTTTCTCCAAACATAACACTTTGTATTCAGGACAAATAGTAAATTGCCTTGCCACATTTTTGCAGTTTTACTTTAGTGCCTTATTGCAAACAGGATGAATGTTTCTGAATATTATTTATTATGTACAAGCTTCCTTCTTTTCACTCTGTCAATTATGTTAGTATTGTCGAGTAACAATGTTGTTGAACCATCCTCGGTTTTTGCCTATCACAGCCATTAAACTGTGTAACTGTTTTAAAGTCACCATTTGCTTCATGGTAAAATCCCTGAGCGGTTTTCTTACACTCCAGCAACTGAGTTAGGAAGGACACCTGTATCTTTGTAGGGACTGGGTCTATTGATACACCATCCACTTCCCCATGCTCAACGTGATATTCAATGTCAGCTTGTTTTTTGCCATCTACCAATAGGTGTCCTTCTTTGCAAGTCATTGGAAAACTTCCCTGGTCTTTGTGGTTGAAATTCACTGCTTGACTGAGGGACCTTACAATTATCTGTATGTGTGGGGTACAGAGATGAGGTAGTCATTCATAAATAATGTTAAACACTATTATTGCACATAGAGTGAGTCCTGGCAACATGTTATGTGACTTGTTAAGCACACTGAACTTATTTAGGCTAGGCATAACAAAGGGGTTGAATACTTAAGACATTTCAGCTTTTCATTTTTAATGAACTTGAAAACATTTCTAAAAACATAATTCCAATTCGACATTATGGGGTATTGTGTGTAGGCCAGTGACAAACAAATCTAAATGTAATCAATTTTAAATTCAGGCTGTAACACAACAAAATATGGAAAAAAATCAAGGGGTGTGAATACTTTCTGAAAGCACTGTAGCTAATGACAACACTCTTAAATGGCTGTATGATGGATAGATCAAGTAAAATTTCACCTCTTTGTCTATAGGCGGGTTTGTTCAGCAATACCCTCTCTGCCACATAGTGGATATGTTCAGTACTGAAACTCAAGTCTAGTAAACACACCCGTCATTCAGGCCCTGCATGGTTTAGGCATGGTCACACTGTGTCACTCTGGAACTTTAATCCTGGAACAATCCCATTAGCGACACCATGGCTACAATCTGTGCTGGTGTCCCCTAAATCCCTGTTTAGTTTGGCCTGCCACACTTGTTTACATTAGCCTTATGTTCCTCAGTACTACGCTCAAGTCAGGGGTACAGGTCGAATGGACCAAGCAAGGTCTATAGGCCAAGCTAGCCAGGTGAGACTAAGGCGCTTATTAGAGTCCAAAACATGTGTACGTGTCTGCACAGCAGTGTTCTAGAATACTGAACCGTTGGCTTTCATACTTATCTAATTCTCAGCCCGGCTCAAGCTATTTCTCCAACGGTCACCACATTCAAATGAATACAGGCGGACAGTTGTCTCAGAGCAGCCTAGCTATGCCACAATGGACCACCATACTATCGCGCAGATTAGATCATTTTACAGTGAAGGAATTGAAGATGTCCAGATCCCACCGCTGTCAGCAAATGTAAGATAGTGGATCTTATCTTACCGGCTTCAATTATACCAAACGTTGCTGAAATCTGCGGTGATGAGTCGGTGAATTCCTATTAACTGAACCATAAAGGCCAGTCTAGCAAGTGTAGCATCATTTAAGTTAATATCCAGTGTGAGTTTCTTCAGCTCTCTCATGTCCCCCATCCAGCACCGTGAGCAGCCAAACTATCAGACAGTCTCCCCACGCCTCACACATTCCCCAGCAAATATACTACCAGGAAATCTCCCCATTTTTTTATTCTGCTTTAATTCCCTGGCCTACAGTAAAAATACACATTAGCATTATTACTGCTTGTCAGGAGCAGACCCCATGAATCGCAAACCGTCCGCATTCCTCCTACAGGAAGATTGCTGTGCAGCGGTGTGCAGAGAGGATGACGACAAAGTTTAGTGGAGTGGTTCTGCTCTGGGCTGGCAAATCTCATGGTCAGACAGATGCTCATGGTCAAGTGAGTGCTAAGGGTTCTCACAGCTAGACGGTCACGGTGAAACGTGGTCAGACACAGTCAGACAGAGTAGAAATTGAGGTAGCATTTTACAATAAAGGGTCAGACACACTGAGAAATCTGACTTCCGATAGGTACTTAGCACCTCTGCCCAGAGTGTTAACTTTTTGTTGTTCACATGGAAAATGTTTACCTCTGATTTGCTTCGTTTAAATACTCCAGGCTACAAGGTGGTAGTAGCCTGTTTGGCGTGTACCTGCTGTAGCTAATGTTATTTCTAGCTAGATAGAATTTGTAGTAAGACCTTGTTGATACTAACCAGATGGCCACAACTAGATCAATAGTGTAGCGAGCAAAATTATAATTCAATCACAATGGATTCGTTTTTGAATGAAGCAGATGCCTGTTAGCTGTCGAGAGTCAGCGTAGTAGCTAGCAAGCTATGTTGTGCTAAAGAGTGTTGCTAACCTTTTAGCTAATGTTAGCTAGCAACCGAACTGGCACTGGCAGTATGGGAGAGTGAATTAAATTAATTATTTATCTTGTTATATAGCTAGCTTTGTAAAGCATTTAGTGTTGTGTCCTGCACTTACCACTCCCTTAGTTTCATATGAAGTGTGTGTGACTGCCTGGCTAGCTAACTAATGAGCAGGTGCACATTATCAAACTGAACCTAACAAAAAAATCCTTCCTCAAGAACAACATTTCTTAGCTATATGTAAAATATGTAAAAACCTGCTCTAGAAAATATGCATTATGCAGCTTTATTGTTTTAGTTAGAACAATCGTGGGGAAAAGCGCACTTTTTTCCATTTTCTTTTCATTTCTGTCAGCTGCCTGGAGATTCGAGGTTTGTGGTCTCTGATTGGCATTAAGTCAAATGTTCAACCACTGACGAGGATTGCAATTCTATAAGCAGAAATGGCAGGTTCCAGGTCGGGACACAGCAGGAACGTATTTTGTTCTAGCAAGAGAAAGACCTGTCTCCTACTGTGCCTATAGCCAGTCAGATTTCCCAGTGTGTCTGTACCATAAGACTTTGTGGTGCCACAGCTATTTCTACCTGGAGTAGCACAACACAGCAGTGCAGTAATAACTTATTTTCTTCACAGCAGTGCAGCTCCCAATACTGTAGTTGTGTTTGTTTTTCATGGTCAGGAGGATTATTAGACCACGCAGGGTTAACATTGGTGAAGGCCACAGGACCTGCTGTCTATGTCATCCATTTAAGTACTGTTTTCAACAGAATCGGCAGAATGAATTCACCCCTGATCACGCATAAACACAGTTCACTTTCATAGCAGCGACGTTATATTCCTTCTCACATCTATGCGCTCTCCCCCTTCAACCTTTTCCCTTTGTTTGTGAACTTCAATGCTCAACACATCATGACCAGGCGAAAAAATCTTACCAAGCCAAACCATATCATAACCACTACACACAGCCTCCATAATTGTCACCATATTAGCTAAAGTAACGCCAAAGTCAACATCGCTAATAGAACTAACGCGTTAGTAAACCTGCTACAATCATGCAGTAATGTTAGTGCATAGTCAGTAAGCAGTTTAGCAGTTTAGCAGTTACACTGGTGGGCCCCGTTGACAATACATTTGTAAAACCAAAAGCATACCTTCACTTGGAAGAGTTCCAGTGTAGTGTTGGATAGTTATAGTCAGCTAGCTAACATAGCATACCTCTGTTTGAGCAGGGTGTCTGAGTAGGATAAACTAGCTAACTGCATTTTCTAGCTACTATTAAGTAAGCGAACCTGAAAGTGAAACAAAATTAAGAAATCTCTCTATCTCTCTCTTGATTCTCCTTAATTTTCAACTGCTGTCTTTCTCTTTAAGACAACTACTCACTACATGTTATGCACTGCAGTGCCAACTAGCTGTAGCTTATGCTTTCAGTACTAGATTCATTCTCGGATTCTCTGATTGGGTGGACAACATGTCAGTCCATACTGCAAGAGCTCTGATAGGTTGGAGGACTTTCTCCGGAAGTTGTCATAATTACTGTGCAAGTCTATGGAAGGGGGTGAGAACCATGAGCCTCGTAGGTTTTCTATTGATGTCAACGTACCCAGAGGAGGATGGAAGCTAGCTGTCCTCTAGCGCTACCCTACAGAACACTGTTGAGGCTACTGTAGACTTTCATTGCAAAACAGTGTGTTTTAATCAATTATTTAGTGATGTGAATAGTATAGTTTTATCTAAAAAGGACAACTTTTTAAATGTTTTTTATGAAATTCACTGAGGAGGATGGTCATTCCTCCTCTGAGAAGCCTCCACTGGTATTCACACACATCTCACCACCACATACAGGTAGAAACTTCCAGGTCTTCAATCAGGCCGAGCTGAGACACGGACAATTCTACTTCAGTGCCACATTGCTACAACAATAAAACTCTCTTACAGCTAACTTCAGCTGAGATACAGAGGGACTTGATATAGGAACAAAAACAGAGGAAGCACTTTCTTGTGTGTTGGGCTTCCCTCCCAGCATTAGCAGTGATAGATTGAGGCACTTTGTTCCAGACAAGATGATTCAAACACCAACACCCACAGTCAATGACTCTCTATCTATTGAAGAAGGAAGTCAGATTGGCTCGTTCAGTCATAATAACACAGTGAGGTAGAGGAACAACACTTTGTCCTGTCTCAAGGTGGTTAGAGCTCTGAGCTGTCTTGACTACCGGCCCACTGAAATACATCACACTGGAACACACAAACACGCGCAAGGGTGCATGTACGCACACGCACACACACACACACACACACAGACACACACACACACACACAATCAGACATGACGCCATTTCGACAGAGCTACGGAATTAAATGTCAAAAGGTCAAATGAAATCAAATTTGACACGGAATTACATGTCAAAAAGTGTTGCTGTACTACCATTACCAACTCGCAAATGTTGTCATCAAGCCACAATGTCTCGGGAACGTTATCGAAAACCTAAAAGTGTTTGCAATTCAGCAAAGTTCGCAGTTCAAAGGTTTGTTTGCTTGGATGTTCGTTGTGGAGTCTGCAGTAGTGGAGGAAGTAAGTTGAGAATTTATATGGGGCGCAATAAGCATAAGTAGCCTAAATATACTACATTACCAAAAGTATGTGGACAAGTCTGCTCGTCGAACATCTCCTACCAAAATCATGGGCATTAATATGGAATTGGTCCCCCTTTTTTGCTATAACAGCCTCTACTGTTCTGGGAAGGCTTTCCACTAGATGTTGTAACATTGCTGTGGGGACTTGCTTCCATTCAGCCACAAGAGCATTAGTGAGGTCGGGCACTGATGTTGGGCGATTAGGCCTGGCTCGCAGTCGGTGTTCCAATTCATCCCGAAGGTGTTCGATGGAGTTGAGGTCAAGGCTCTGTGCAGGCCAGTCAAGTTCTAACACAGCGATCTCGACAAACCATTTCTGTATGGACTTCTCTTTGTGCACGGGTGCATTGTCATGCTGAAACAGGAAAGGGCCTTCCCTATAAACTGTTGCCACATAGTTGGAAGCACAGAATCATTTAGATTGTCATTGTAAGCTGTAGTGTTAAGATTTCCCTTCACTGGAACTAAGGGGCCTAGCCCGAACCATGAAAAACAGCCCCAGACCATTATTCCTCCTCCACCAAACTTCACAGTTGGCACTATGCATTGCGATATGTAGCGTTCTGCTGGCATCCACCAAACCCAGACTCGTCCATCGGATTGCCGGATGGTAAAGGGTGATTTATCACTCCAGAGAACACATTTCAACTGCTCCAGAGTCCAATGGAGGAGAGCTTTACACCACTCCAGCCAACGCTTGACATTGCATATTGTGATCTTAGGCTTGTGTGCGGCTGCTCGGCCATGGAAACCCATTTCATGAAGCTCCAGACGCTCCAGATTGCTTCCAGAGGCAGTTTAGAACTCGGTAGTGACTTTGCAACCGAGGACAGACAATTTTTACATGCTTCAGCACTTGTCGGTCGCATTCTGTGAGCTTGTGTGGCTTACCACTTTGAGGCTGAGCCGTTGTTGCTCCTAGATGTTTCCACTTCACAATAACAGCAATCACAATTGACCGGGCAGCTCTAGCAAGGCAGATATTTTACGAAGTGACTTTTGGAAAGCTGGCCTCTTATGACGGTGCCACATTGAAAGTCACTGAGCTCTTCAGTAAGGCCATTCTACTGCCAATGTTTGTTTATGGAGATTGCATGGCTGTGTGCTCGATATTATACACCTGTCAGCTACAGGTGTGGCTGAAATAGCTGAATCCACTAATTTGAAGGGGTGTCCACATACTTTTATATATATAGTGTATAATAGACAGTGGGTGTAGTAGGAACAAAAGTTATAGAAACAGAGAAATTCTCATGACTCAATCTACGCAGGAGGAGTTACAGAATCAGTCTTAAGCACCTCTGTGTAAAATGTATGATTGAGGCATCATAAGCTGTTAGGCTCCATAGACTTTCCCATCTATTTTCCACAAGCTTTATGATTAGACTTTCACCAGTGTGAATTTAGAGCAGATCTTGCTGTGTGGTATATAGAGGGTGATACACCCAGCTGTGTTTGTAATAAACCTTTTCCTTCTCCTGCACCAAGTGTGGGGGAATATAACGCTGGCTAATAATTCATTTTGGAACTGAATTATGGAGGGTGTTAGTCTCTCCTTTATCACGCTGCCACAGGATGTCTTACACATTAAGAACAGAGTTTCATCTTTGCAGATATGGGAGCCTCTCTCTCTCTCTCTCTCTCTCTCTCTCTCTCTCTCTCTCTCTCTCTCTCTCTCTCTCTCTCTCTCTCTCTCTCTCTCTCTCTCTCTCTCTCTCTCTCTCTCTCGGCTTGAGAGCTGCACCCATATCCTGGGTAAGAACAATAAATGAGAGAGGCATCCATATATGATGACGGTACAGGAGGTATAAATAAAACCAGGCCCTAACTCGTCTGACGCCTCCCTTCTCAGATAAATCTGTTTACCTCTTGGAGGAAAAAACTGAAATATTGGGCGAGCATGTGACATCACTCCCCTCTCATCCTGCTACTTCCTGTGAGTATGATCAAAGCGCGGGATCGTTATGTAACAGCCAATCAACCACCCCCGTCTCGACCAGGGCCCAGATACTAGAATCTCTATTTTCTCTTCCTTCTCGCTTTCTTTCTTCTTTTCCCTCTCTCTCTCTTCCTCTTCCCCTCTCCTCCCTCTCTCTCATCATCTTGTCATTACTCTCAGTGAGGGATAGTTTAAATTGCCTCACTAGTATCCACTATCCTGAGTAATGCTAAACTGGATCACAATGAAATGTTTGACATTTCTAAACACTTAACCCATGACGATCACCCAGACCATGCTTGGCTTTTAGTCGCTGTTTCATATACAGTGTCCGAGTTCTATTGATACTGACACAACTCCTGCTATGACTGACACAAGTCCTGCTGACACTGACAACTCCTGATGAAACTAACACAAGTCCTGCTGACACTGAGGCTGTCCTAACATGGACACCGTATCCATAAGGCCGTTTTAAAACTGCCTCTACAGTCCTAAGGTAGTGAACTAGACCGATGAAGACCATTCGAGAGAAAAACGCTGGGGAGGGTTGGATCTCCCCACAGTAATGGGATCTAGTTTGTTAGCAATTATTAAAGTTTAATACGATGCAGCCTGTTCTAAACTAGGTCACATCCACTGGCTGTGTAGATCACTGCTATCTATGGCAGTGAGAGAAAGTATACTGCTCTCTTCATCTTTCCTTTTCTCTTCCTCTCATATCCTCTCTCTCTCTCACACACACAGACACATACACACACACAAAACCACACACGCACACACAACTTTAAAACATAGATTTCTGTTGAGTCACATTCAAAGAAAGATGCCAGATCCCTCCCTCCATATTTCCTTTAATCTTCTCAAACAACAAGGGATGTCAAGCTTGTGTCTTCATTATGTCATTAACAGTGCCTTGATTAGGTATAATGAGTAGTGCTCTAATTAACACAATACAGGATCATTGACTATCAGCCAATGTTTATCTTTAATTTACAATCTGTAGAAACTATGAGAATAGAAAGGTTCAGAACGTTTGTGAAACATCACAACACAGCTGAAAAAAATATAGAATAGAAATAGAAATCAATGTCTATTAATTTACACCAATTAGGAGAGGGTGGAAGGGTTAGGGGAAAATAATCAAATATACAGCATATATATATATATATATCAAAAATATATATCTGGGATTAGAAATAATGCAGACAATTACATTGATGGAAAATATACAGTGGGACAAAAAAGTATTTAGTCAGCCACCAATTGTGCAAGTTAACCCAGTTAAAAAAATGAGAGAGGCCTGTAATTTTCATCATAGGTACAATTCAACTATGACAGACAAAATGAGAAGAAAAAAATCCAGAAAATCACATTGTAGGATTTTTAATGACTTTATTTGCAAATTATGGTGGAAAATAAGTATTTGGTATTTGTAACTTCTTCTTTAAGAGGCTCCTCTGTCCTCCACTTGTTCCCTGTATTAATGGCACCTGTTTGAACTTGTTATAAGTATAAAAGTCAACCTCAAACAGTCACACTCCAAACTCCACTATGCCCAAGACAAAAGAGCTGTCAAAGGACACCAGAAACAAAATTGTAGACCTGCACCAGGCTGGGAAGACTGAATCTGCAATAGGTAAGCAGCTTGGTTTGAAGAAATCAACTGTGGGAGCAATTATTAGGAAATGGAAGACATACAAGACCACTGATAATCTCCCTCGATCTGGGGCTCCACGCAAGATCTCACCCCGTGGGGTCAAAATTATCACAAGAACAGTGAGCAAAAATCCCAGAACCACACGGGGGGACCTAGTGAATGACCTGCAGAGAGCTGGGACCAAAGTAACAAAGCCTACCATCAGTAACACACTACGCCGCCAGGGACTCAAATCCTGCAGTGCCAGACGTGTCCCCCTGCTTAAGCCAGTACATGTCCAGGCCCGTATGAAGTTTGCTTGAGAGCATTTGGATGATCCAGAAGAAGATTGGGAGAATGTCATATGGTCAGATGAAACTAAAATATAACTTTTTGGTAAAAACTCAACTCGTTGTGTTTGGAGGACAAAGAATGCTGAGTTGCATCCAAAGAACACCATACCTACTGTGAAGCATGGGGGTGGAAACATCATGCTTTGGGGCTGTTTTTCTGCAAAGGGACCAGGACGACTGATCCATGTAAAGGAAAGAATGAATGGGGCCATGTATCGTGAGATTTTGAGTGAAAACCTCCTTCCATCAGCAAGGGCATTGAAGATGAAACGTGGCTGGGTCTTTCAGCATGACAATGATCCCAAACACACCGCCCGGGCAACGAAGGAGTGGCTTCGTAAGAAGCATTTCAAGGTCCTGGAGTGGCCTAGCCAGTCTCCAGATCTCAACCCCATAGAAAATCTTTGGAGGGAGTTGAAAGTCCGTGTTGCCCAGCAACAGCCCCAAAACATCACTGCTCTGGAGGCGATCTGCATGGAGGAATGGGCCAAAATACCAGCAACAGTGTGTGAAAACCTTGTGAAGACTTACAGAAAACGTTTGACCTCTGTCATTGCCAACAAAGGGTATATAACAAAGTATTGAGAAACTTTTGTTATTGACCAAATACTTATTTTCCACCATAATTTGCAAATAAATTCATTACAAATCCTACAATGTGATTTTCTGGATTTCTTTTCTCATTTTGTCTGTCATAGTTGAAGTGTACCTATGATGAAAATTACAGGCCTCTCTCACCTTTTTAAGTGGGAGAATTTGCACAATTGGTGGCTGACTAAATACTTTTTTGCCCCACTGTATATACATTTTTTGTAGCCATTAGACATTGATTAAAAACAATAAATTACTGTAACAACAATCAATTTATATTTGGAGATGTAAAACCACAATCAATTCATCCTCACACACACACACACTACCACTTCCAGGGCATATACTAATATTTATACACACGCCTTAGCCAAATTTATACACGTAGGCTAGAGCACCAACATCTCCTTGTCTGGGTCTCCAGTATCACTGGCGATTGTGACAGACCTGAGGAGAGAGATAACCTGAACAGGCAGGTTGACCTGAACAAGTAGTGAGGTGTCCAGTCAACCTAAATCACTGTCACCACTTGCTGAAGTGACAGGCTACAACTGTCTGCCTCATCTTCAATGACTCATTACCAGTCTTCCCTGTCCTCCTTCTGTCTGTCACTCTGCACCGTGTGGGACTCCACAGGGAGTTTGACACACTGTTGTCTGTCTCAGCTTGGTACATAATACAGTAGCTAGTTGTCAAGTCAAATTGTATTGGTCGCACACTCATATTTAGTAGATGTTAATGTGGGTGTAGCGAAATGCTTGTGTTCCTAGCTCCAATTGTGCTGTAATACCTAATGATTACCAACACTACACACATCTAAAAGTAAAAATATATCAATATTAGGATGAGCAAAGTCCGGAGTACATATATACAGTTGAAGTCGGAAGTTTACATACATTTAGGTTGGAGTCATTAAAACTCATTTTTCAACCACTCCACAAATTTCTTGTTAACAAACTATATTTTAAGACATCTACTTTGTGCATGACAGAAGTAATTTTTCCAACAATTGTTTACAGACAGATTATTTCACTGTATCACAATTCCAGAAGTTTAAATACACTACGTTGACTGTACCTTTAAACAGCTTGGAAAATTCCAGAAAATTATGGCTTTAGAAGCTTCTGACAGGCAAATTGACATCATTTGAGTCAATTGGAGGTGTACTCATGTATGTATTTCAAGGCCTACCTTCAAACTCAATGCCTCTTTGCCTGACATCATGGGAAAATCAAAAGAAATCAGCCAAGACCTCAGAAATGAAATTGTAGACCTCCACAAGTCTGTTTCATCCCTGGGAGCAAGTTCCAAACGCCTGAAGGTACCAGGTTCATCTGTACAAAAAATAGTACACAAGTATATACACCATAGGTCCATGCAGCCGTCATACTGCTCAGGAAGGAGATGAGTTCTGTCTCCTAGAGATGAACGTACTTTGGTGCGAAAAGTGCAAATCAATCACAGAACAACAGCAAAGGACCTTGTGAAGATTCTGGAGGAAACAGGTAGAAAAGTATCTATATCCACAGTAAAATGAGTCCTATGTCGATATAACCTGAAAGGCCGCTCAGCAAGGAAGAAGCCACTGCTCCAAAACCGCCATAACAAAGCCAGATTACGGTTTGCAACTGCACATGGGGACAAAGATTGTACTTTTTTGGATAAATGTCCTCTGGTCTGGTGAAACAAAAATAGAACTGTTTGGCCATTATGTCTGGAGGGAAAAGGGGGAGGCTTGCAAGCCAAAGAACACCATTCCAACCATGAAGCACGGGGGTGGCACCATCATGCTGTGGAGGTGCTTTGCAGCAAGAGGGACTGGTGCACTTCACAAAATAGATGGCATTATGCCGAAGGAAAATTATGTGGATATATTGAAGCAACATCTCAAGACATCAGTCGGGAAGTAAAGCTTGGTTGCAAATGGGTCTTCCAAATGGGCAATGACCCCAAGCATACTTCCAAAGTTGTGGCAAAATGGCTGCAGGACAACAAAGTCAAGGTATTGGAGTGGCCATCACAAAGCCCTGACCTCAATCCTATAGAAAAGTTGTGGGCAGAACTGATAAAGCATGTGTGAGCAAGGAGGCCTACAAACCTGACTCAGTTACACCAACTCTGTCAGGAGGAATGGGCCAAAATTCACCCAACTTATTGTGGGAAGCTTGTGGAAGGCTACCCAAAACGTTTGACCCAAGTTAAACAATTTAAAGGCAATGCTACCAAATACTAATTGACTCTATGTAAACTTCTGACTAACTGGGAATGTGATGCTAGAAATAAAAGCTGAAATAAATCATTCTCTCTACTATTATTCTGACATTTCACATTATTAAAATAGAGTGGTGATCCTAACTGACCTAAGACAGGGAACTTTTACTCGGATTAAATGTCAGAAATTGTGAAAAACAGAGTTTAAATGGCTAAAGGTGTATGTAAACGTCTGACTTCAACTGTATAAAATGGGTAAAACAGTATGTAAACATTATTAAAGTGACAAGTGATTCCATGTTTATGCAAATTTGGGCAGCAGCCTCTAAAATGTAGTAATCGGGTGGTAGCCAGCTAGAGACAGTGACTTAGTTCAAGGCATTGTACTGGGTGGAGGCAGGCTAGTGATGGCTATTCAACAGTCTGATGGCCTTGAGATAGAAGCTGCTTTTCAGTCTCTCTGCCCCAGCTTTGGTGCACCTGTACTGACCTCGCCTTCTGAATGATTGCGGGGTGAACAGGCTGTGACCTTGATGTCCTTGATGATCCTTTCGACCTTCCTGTGACATCGGGTGCTGTAGGTGTCCTGGAGGGCAGACAGTGTGGCCCCAGTGATGCGTTGGGCAGACCACACCACCCTCTGGAGAGCCTTGCGGTTGCAGGCGATGCAGTTGCCGTACCAGGCGGTGATACAACCCGATAGGGTGCTCTCAATAGTGCATTCGTAAATGTTTATGAGTGTCTTAGGGGGCAAGCTAAATTTCTTCAGCATCCTGAGGTTGAAGAGGCGCTGTTGCGCCTTCTTCACCACACTGTCTGTGGGTG